>NW_027189129.1:5191368-5441368 GCF_040958095.1 Procambarus clarkii
TTAAAAGTTTTAAAAGTTTTTTAAACCTCTCGTGTATCATGAGTGTGTTAAAGCATCAGATGGTGCATTCAGATGATGAATATTACCTAGTTCCTTCATCTGAGAAGAATGAACACATATTGGTGCATTCGGATGATAAAAACTAACTACTGTAGTTTAATTGATCAACAGACTGTATATCATATGCAGACTGTATGTGGATCTGCGGGCCACTCCAAACAACAGCCTGGTGGACCAAGCTCCACCAGGGCTAAAGCACAAAGTGATATAGATGTGATAGAGAAACTAGGTCAAATGGAGGAGTAGGTCTGTATATTAAACAGCACCTGACGTGCACAGAGCTACTAAACTCAATGTGGTGGTAGAGTGGTGGGGGGGGGGAAACATTGCAGAAAAAAACAAAAATACAATTTGGTCAACAAAACAGCATTGTTTAAAATAGAAGACATGGGTTGTCATTTTGGGGGTAAGATAGGTTACATTGAGTTAATTAGTTAGTACTTAGTTTTTATCTTAAACTGGTTGGGAGAGGTACAGTGTTGCTGTGCTGGTGAAAGAACACCTAAAGGTAAATTAAATAATGATTGCGAATCCACAAGAAGTTGACATAATATCGCTAGAGATCTGCAATCAGGATGATAAACTTTCCTTAAAGAATTTGACAAACACTTGCTGATAGGACATGAAGTAAATGAAATGTATGTCAAGTTTTGTGAAATATATGATAAAAGCACAACAAAATTTGTACCAAAGGAGAGATGCAGAACTAGGAAAAGGGGTTTGTTCAACAGAAATTGCGAGAGGGCCTGAGACCCAAACACACACAAATGGAATCAATATATAGCAAGAGGCCAAACCCCCAAACATACAAGCGATGCAAAGATGCGAGAAACAGCAGCAGCATTAAGGAGAGGGACTTAAGGACCATAAATAAAGTGTGAAAATAAACTCGAGTAAATTTTTTTAACTACTCTCGACAGTGAAGAAAAACAAATATTCAGACGATTTGTGTTAGAATCATTAATCTTACACTTTCGGTCATATTCAACAACACAAATACATACACACACATTCCTGTTGCTGTAGCAAGTGAAGAATTACACACACAGATCACAATAACGTGATGCATCAAATGAACAAATCCACAAGGGCCGTGACGAGGATTCGAACCTGCGTCCGGGAGCATCCCAGACACTGCCTTAATCGACTGAGCTACAACAGGGTAAAAGGGTTGAAACCGAAGTTCTACTGAACTTACTGGATCCATAGCCTCTCCGAGGCACAAACCAGGCTTTTACACAACCCCCCCCCCCCCTGCACCCGAGCTATGTCAACAGGCCGTTCTCCCTCTTCGCCCTTCCGAATGCACCATATCAGTAAATTTTTTAATAATCTTTTAAAAATAGTAAATGCCACTATTTTTGCAAAATTATTACGAGATCTATTATTCTATAGAATAATGCATATAAATGCATATATGCATATAAATACAAAACATAAATACAAAAGTAAATGTAAATAATTTTACCTTGCACCTAGATCCACCAAGCCTGTATGGCGCGCGTTTCAGTACTTCGGAAATCTAGAACTATCTTGAATCTCTAATCTGCAATGAAACAATACATATTATTGCACTTACCAAAACATGGATGAATGTAGAAAATACAGAACTATTAGCTGAATATCAAATAAATGGATTTAATCTATTTCACACAGATAGATATATTACACCGTGTATATTAGGTAATACCTAACATACACGCCTCCACACACACTACATTTGAAATGTAGTCTCAAAAAGACTACATTTCAACAGCAAAGATTACTCCATAAAAAAATAATTAAATTATTGACCAACATGAGAGAGGGTTAGCCAACATGAGGGTTGTGTTGATTGCCTGAAAATATTTAAATTGTGTAATGTATTGAATGGCATTTTTCAAGTTACAACATTTTTTAAATTACTGAACTAGGTTCTAGGCTTTGCTAGGCTTAATTCAATTATTACAGATAAGCCTAACCTAGCCTAGAACCCAGTGGGTTTTCTTCCTATTGGGGAGTGTTGTACATGCCTCGCCTCCACATACACACTAGCACAGCCAGGCCTCGCCTCCACATACACACTAGCACAGCCAGGCCTCGCCTCCACATACACCAGCACTGCCAGGCCTCGCCTCCACATACACACTAGCACAGCCAGGCCTCGCCTCCACATACACCAGCACTGCCAGGCCTCGCCTCCACATACACACTAGCACAGCCAGGCCTCGCCTCCACATACACACTAGCACAGCCAGGCCTCGCCTCCACATACACCAGCACTGCCAGGCCTCGCCTCCACATACTCACCAGCACAGCCAGGCCTCGCCTCCACATACACCAGCACTGCCAGGCCTCGCCTCGCCTCCACATACACCAGCACTGCCAGGCCTCGCCTCCACATTTAAACCAACCAAGCCCACAAATACGTTAACATGGACCAGCATTACACCGTCTAACATACTCTGTCAGATGTAACAACTAAATTTGTGAATTCAAGACCAAATCTATTGTATAACACAGTGTTAGTACGAGAAAAACATTACTTACATTCGAAGCCGTGTTTTAAAATGGCGGCGGTCTTGTACTGACGCTCCAAACTGTGTGTTCGTTTGCGTATGATGAACGTGTGACAATTTACTACAACAATTATTTAATTATTCTTATTCTTTATTTTAATATTTTTAGGGTACATGAAATTTCAAACTTATTTGCACACAATAATATAATTGCATTGTCATAACCTTTATATATTACGGAAAATACGATGACATGAACGAAGTCAAAGTGAAGTTGAAGTCAAAGTCATTCGCCGAACGTATTAGTCATTTTTTTTCATACATACATAGTTGATTTACAAACATAATGTTGGATTTATAGATAGAGCTAGTGCATACAATACCTAAAGCCACTATAGTAGGCCTATATAGCATTTCAGGCAACCGGGCAGTATATATGGACCCCTTACTCAAATCTCTGAATATGTTAGATATTAAGTCCCTGCACATACTCTCATGTGTATTTTATATATATAAAACGCTGCACTGTAATGTCAATCCTGACCTTAAAAGCTTCCTAGAAGGTTGTAACAGATCCCATGAGCACCACACCAGAAACAAATACCTATTTGATATTCCAAGAGTACGACTTAGTCAAACTAGAAATGCTTTACAAATCAAGAGACCTCGAATGTGGAATGACCTTCCCAATTATGTTAAAAACTGTACCTCTCCCAACCAGTTTAAGATAAATAAAGATAAATTTATAAGTTAAGAAAAATTCCACAAATCAACAACCCTGTTACTGACCCTGTATTTACCCAAGTCTTTCCTAAATCTAAACTTATCCAATTTATACCCATTGTTTCGTGTTCTATCTTGTGTTGACAATTTTAATACCCTATTAATATCCCCTTTGTTATATCTATTCAGGAAATTGTGGTTGATCTCGAACCCATTGATAATGTGACGACTTATACAGAATTTTGTAACTATATCATCAAGATTGTAACCAGCTTAGCTAAATGTAGTGTGGGGTTCAGTCCCTAAGCCCATATATGTGCCTCTCTAACCATTTAGGTTACAGGGCAAAAACATAAAAACAAAGGTAACTGCAGAAGGCCTATTGGCCCATACCAGGCAGCTCCTATCTATAACAGATAAACACTAAGTACTACCTAATTAACTCAATGTAACCTACCAACCTAACCCCCAAAATGTCAATCCATATCTTTTATTTTAAACAATGCTGTTTTGTTGACCAAATTGTATTTTTACTCTTTTTCTGTCATGTTTCTCCCACCCCTGTTTTTTCCCTTTTTTCTTATTTTTTCTCAACATAATTCATACTTTAATTATGCGGATCAGGACATCACCTGATCAAACACATCAAACATCGTTTGACCACCATCAAACACACACATTTCGTGTGTGTTTGACGCTCACTGATATGTACCAGCGTTGTTTTATATATGGTGCTATTCTATCTTACGCTTTGTTGCTCTTTTTTACCTACGGGCTCATAGAACATTCTATTGCGAAAACATTGGCACAAAAATGAATGACGTACATACAATAATAATGTCAGGACAGTGATATAATTATAAACTTTCAAAGCACTGTATCGCCCATGTGTCGTCTTGTCACCAATACTGGGTAACAGTTCCGCCACTTCCCACACTCTTGCGGGTGGGCAGCGACCATTATTCTACGTTTATATTCATATCACCGTGTTGGGAATTTCATTGCGAGTACATTGATACCAAAATTAACGCTGTAGGACAAGTGTGGAAGTGATAACAATCCCAAGAGTAAAAACATTTTGTTGCTCTTGGGCACTCACGGCGAGTCATCTACGTAGGTATTTATTGGGTGCTGGTATTCATATAACTTTTGGTGACCGTTTTTGCTGATTTTCTTCTAGAGAATGTTATTGCGAACACGTTGGTACCAAAATGAAATACATAGCTCGAGAACTAAGGTCAGGAGAGTAAAAAGAGTATACACATTTTTGTTTTGACGCTTAATTAAGGTTATTGTGAGTACTCATCGCCTGCCTAGAAACTGGAACTAGTAATTCCATCTATCATACATATCATACAAGAGGAGCCACACATCTATGGATCATCCAATAAAATCAGCAGACTTCTAGATGTTACTACTGCTCGGCTTAGACTCGGTTACAAGTATCTCTGGGAATTCTCATTATCTGCTGATGTAGACCTGACCAAATGTAAACTGTGTCAACAAAATTATTCGCACACCCTCCGTCACTATGTGATGGAGTGCGAAAAGATACATGAATTTAGAGACAATTCTATAACCAATGTTCCAGCGATGTGTCAATATTTCATTCAAAATGATCTGCTACCAGAAATTTTAGCCAAATATCCCCAGTTTGCTAACTGTAGATAACAACTAAGTGATTGTAACCTATCCACCGCTGCCCACTGGATGGGGGACGGTGTGCAGGACAAACATATAAATTTTGATACTAGCTCTCCACATATGTCAGTTGCTTAATTTAGAACCTGTACTTGAGGTCGATCTCGAACCCATTGTTGATGTGATGACTTATATTGAATTTTGTAACTAGCTCATCAAGATTGTAACTTGCTTAGCTAAATGAATTGTGGGGTTCAGTCCCTGAGCCCATTATGTGCCTCTGTAACCCTTTCCACAACCGCCCACAAGATGGGTATGGGGTGCATAATGGGGTGGGGTGTCTTGGCCAAACGTGCCACATCAAAACCACAAGTTGACATTGAATGTGAATTAACAATGAGACAAGTAAGATTTATACTAATACATTTATACTAACTCTGTTGAGCGTTGACCATTTATACATCAAATCTGTTGATGTGAGCACTTTAGTTTAGTCTGCCGTTTAAAGAAAAAAAGAGCATATCAATGGTATATCACAGAAAACGAATTTATCATAAACTCATGTATTTGTCTTATCATATTGAACTGCATTCATATTTTTAATATATAACAATATGAATATACAAATTTCTGTAAATCCCCTACCTTGTTGGAATCTGTGGAAATGAATGAGCAAATGTGCTGGCTGAAGGCGCTGAAGGAAACCACATTGGTTTCATTTTGGATACAAATGTCCATGGAAATTCAAAATGGAAACTAATTATATAGTTGAACCTGCAGAGACGAGTTTAAGAATCTGTGTTGAGAGTGATGGACACAGCCTTCACAATTATACTTCAGAGAATGTAAACATCTAAGAGTCATTAGAAATATGTGTAGAATAATAAACCCTACATTGTTTGAGTTAGGGAAAACACCATTTGTGATATATAGATACTATAGCTGTTCCTAAAGATTCACCCTTTTTTGCACCAGCAAGATAACATATAAGATTTTAAGAGTTGACGAATGTTAATATTCTTGTTTGATAAACTGTGAACTTGAGACATAGTTAATAAGAACATATTAACACAACAAAATGTTTTCAAAATCCTTAACACCACTTTCCAGCAACTTATATAATTTATATAAATTATTTTAGAGAATAATACATAAATTATATATTTAAACATGATATAGTGTTTAGTGGAATGTATAAGGAGTCAAATTGTGTTAAAAAGAGCAATTTTTAGAAAATTCGGAAAAAATACTTTTTTCTGTTCAAATTATAACTAAATGGATTATAAAGGTTTCACTCAGCCAATATATATCATTCACAATTTATTAATGAATTTTACAAAAAAACACCATAAATTTTATATTTAAACATGTAAAAACTATTTGTTTTACATTTGGAAGAAAATAATTGTAGAAAAACAATTTATAATTAAACCTTTCTGTTTGGATTTTTTGAGTAAAAGTTTCTCAAAGGCTCTCCTGCACCATTCTCAATGCAAATCATTCCCACACCTATGGCAAGAGATAGGCGAACGTTGTGTAGATGATTTGTGTTTGCTGGGTAATCTCCCCTGCAGTTTTCAAAATATCCTAAACATCCCAATTTCGAGGCCTGAGCCATATTTTGGAGCCAAATTCTGGCTCTATGCACGTATTCGCAGATTGAAATTACGACTTTTTATACCCAACATATGCCAAGTCCTGAAAGCAGCAGTGAGTCACATTTTGCACAAACTCCCCTGCAGTTATCGAAATATCCCAAATATCCCAATTTCGAGGCCTGAGCCATATTTTGGAGCCAAATTCTGGGTCTCTGCATGTAATCATATTTTGATATTACGAATTTTTATACCCAACATATGCCAAGTACTGAAAGTGGCAGTGAGTCACATTTTGCGCAAACTCCCCTGCAGTTTTCAAAATATCCCAAACATCCCAATTTTGAGGCCTGAGCCATATTTTGGAGGCAAATTTTGGCTCTATGCACGTATTCGCGGTTTTAAATTACATTTTATACCCAACATATGCCAAGTCCTGAAAGCGGCAGTGAATCACATTTCGCACAAACTCCCCTGCAGTTTTCGAAATATCCCAAATATCCCAATTTTGAGGTCTGAGCTTTGTTTTGTTTTGGAGCCAAATTCTGGCTCTCTGCACGTATTCACAGTTTGAAATTACGTCTTTTTTATACCCAACATATGCCAAGTACTGAAAGCGGCGTTTGGTGACATTTGTCGCAAACCCCCCTGCAGTTTTCAAAATATCCCAAACATCCCAATTTCGAGGCCTGAGCCACATTTTGGAGCCAAATTCTGGCTCTCTGCACTTATTCGCAGTTTGAAATTACAACTTTTTTATACCCAACATATGCCAAGTACTGAAAGCGGCGTTTGGTGACATTTGTTCCAAACCCCCCCTGGCAGTTTTCAAAATATCCCAAACATCCCAATTTCGAGGCCTGAGCCATATTTTGGAGCCATATTCTGGCTCTCTGCACGTATTCGCAGTTTGAAATTACGAATTTATATACCCAACATATGCTAAGTACTGAAAGCGGCGTTTCATCACATTTGTCCCAAACCTCCCTGCAGTTTTCAAAATATCCCAAACATCCCAATTTCGAGGCCTGAGTCATATTTTTGAGCCAAATTCTGGCTCTCGGCACGTATTCCCAGTTTGAAATTACGACTTTTTTATACCCAACATATGCGAAGTACTGAAAGCGGCGTTTTGTCACATTTGTCTCAAACCTCCCTGCAGTTTTCAAAATATCCCAAACATCCCAATATCGAGTCCTGATCCATATTTTTGAGTCAACGTCTGGATCTCTGCACGTATTCACAGTTTGATATTACGACTTTTTATACCCAACATATGCCAAGTACTGAAAGTGGCAGTGAGTCACATTTTGCACAAACTCCCCTGCAGTTTTCGAAATATCCCAAACATCCCAATTTCGAGGCCTGAGCCATATTTTGGAACCAAATATTGGCTCTCTGCACGTATTCGCGGTTTGAAATTACGATATTTATACCCAACATATGCCAAGTCTTGAAAGAGGCAGTGTGTCATATTTCGCACACACTCCCCTGCAGTTTTCGAAATATCCCAAATATCCTAATTTCGAGGCCTGAGCCATATTTTGGAGCCAAATTCTGGCTCTCAGTCACGTATTCGCAGTTTGAAATTACGACTTTTTTATACCCAACATATGCCAAGTACTTAATGCGGCATTTGGTAACATTTTTCCCAAACCCCCCCTGCAGTTTTCAAAATATCCCAAACATCCCAATTTCCAGGCCTGAGCCATATTTTAGAGCCAAATTCTGGCTCTCTGCACGTATTCGCAGTTTGAAATTACGACTTTTTTATACCCAACATATGCCAAGTACTGAAAACGGCGTTTGGTTACATTTGTCCCAAACCTCCCAGCAGTTTTCAAAATATCCCAAACATCAAAATGTCGAGGCCTGAGCCATATTTTGGAGCCAAACTCTGACTCTCTGCACGTATTTGCAGTTTGAAATTACGACTTTTTATACCCAACATTTGCCAAGTTTTGAAAGCGGCGTTTGGTCATATTTGTCCCAAACCCCAATGCAGTTTTCAAAATATCCCAAACATCCCAATTTCCAAGACTGAGGCATATTTTGGATCCAAATTCTGGTTCTATGCACGTATTCGCAGTTTGAAATTACGACTTTTTATACCCAACATATGCCATGTCCTGAGAGCGGCATTGAGTCACATTTGGCACAAACTCCCCTGCAGTTTTCAAAAATATCCCAAATATCCCAATTTCAAGGCCTGAGCCATAATTTGGAGCCAAATTCTGGGTCTCTGCACGTATTCGCAGTTTGAAATTGCGAATTTTATACTCAACATATGCCAAGTACAGAAAGCGGCGTTTGGTCACATTTGTCCGAAACCTCCCTGCAGTTTTCAAAATATCCCAAACATCCCAATTTCGAGGCCTGAGACATATTTTGGAGCCAAATTCTGGCTCTCTGCACGTATTCGCAGTTTGAAATTACGAATTTATATACCCAACATATGCCAAGTACTGAAAGCGGCGTTTCGTCACATTTGTCCCAAACCCCCCTGCAGTTTTCAAAATATCCCAAACATCCCAATTTCGAGGCCTGAGCCATATTTTGGAGCCAAATTCTGGCTCTCTGCACGTATTCGCCGTTTGAAATTACGACTTTTTTATACCCAATATATGCCAAGTACTGAAATCGGAGTTTGGTCACATTTGTCCTAAACCCCCCCTGCAGTTTTCAAAATATCCAAAACATCCCAATTTCGAGGCATGAACCATATTTTGGAGCCAAATTCTGGCTCTCTGCACGTATTCGCAGTTTGAAATTACGATTTTTTATACCCAACATATGCCAAGTACTGAAAGCGGCGTTTGGTCACATTTGTCCGAAACCTCCCTGCAGTTTTCAAAATATCCCAAACATCCCAATTTCGAGGCCTGAGCCATATTTTGGAGCCAAATTCTGGCTCTCTGCACGTATTCGCACTTTGAAATTGCGACTTTTTATACCCAACATTTGCCAAGTTTTGAAAGCGGCGTTTGGTCATATTAGTCCCAAACCCCCCTACAGTTTTCAAATCATCCCAAACATCCCAATTTCCAGGACTGAGGCATATTTTGGATCCAAATTCTGGCTCTATGCACGTATTCGCAGTTTGAAATTACGACTTTTTATACCCAACATATGCCAAGTCCTGTGAGCGGCATTGAGTCACATTTGGCACAAACTCCCCTGCAGTTTTCAAAAATACCCCAAATATCCCAATTTCAAGGCCTGAGCCATAATTTGGAGCCAAATTCTGGGTCTCTGCACGTATTCGCAGTTTGAAATTGCGAATTTTATACTCAACATATGCCAAGTACAGAAAGCGGCGTTTGGTCACATTTGTCCTAATCTCCCCTGCAGTTTTCAAAATATCCTAAACATCCCAATTTCGAGGCCTGAGCCATATTTTGGTGCCAAATTCTGGCTCTCTGCACGTATTCGCAGTTTGAAATTACGATTTTTTATACCCAACATATGCCAAGTACTGAAAGCGGCGTTTGGTCACATTTGTCCGAAACCTCCTTGCAGTTTTCAAAATATCCCAAACATCCCAATTTCGAGGCCTGAGACATATTTTGGAGCCAAATTCTCGCTCTCTGCACGTATTCGCAGTTTGAAATTACGAATTTATATACCCAACATATGCCAAGTACTGAAAGCGGCGTTTCGTCACATTTGTCCCAAACCTCCCTGCAGTTTTCAAAATATCCCAAACATTCCAATTTCGAGGCCTGAGCCATATTTTGGAGCCAAATTCTGGCTCTCTGCACGTATTCGCAGTTTGAAATTACGATTTTTTATACCCAACATATGCCAAGTACTGAAAGCGGCGTTTGGTCACATTTGTCCGAAACCTCCTTGCAGTTTTCAAAATATCCCAAACATCCCAATTTCGAGGCCTGACACATATTTTGGAGCCAAATTCTGGCTCCATGCACTTATTTGCAGTTTGAAATTACGACTTTTTATACCCAACATATGCCAAGTCCTGAAAGCAGCAGTGAGTCACATTTTGCACAAACTCCCTTGTAGTAGTCAAAATATCCCAAATATCCCAACTTCCAGGCCTTAGCCATGTTTTGGAGCCAAATTCTGGCTCTCTGCACGTATTCGCAGTATGAAATTGCGAATTTTTTATATCCAACATATGCCAAGTACTGAAAGCGGCGCTGGTCACATTTGTCCCAAACCTCCCTGTAGTTTTTAAAATATCCCAAACATCATAATATCGAGGCCTGAGCCATATTTTGGAGCCAACGTCTGGCTCTCTGCCCGTATTCATATTTTGATATTACGACTTTTTATACCCAACATATGCCAAGTACTGAAAGTGGCAGTTAGTCACATTTTGCACAAACTCCCCTGCAATTTTCAAAATATCCCAAACATCCCAATATCGAGGCCTGAGCCATATTTTAGAGCCAAATTCTGGCTCTCTAAACATATTTGCAGTTTGATATTACGATTTTTATACCCAACATATACCAAGTACTGAAAGCTGCAGTGAGTCACATTTTGCACAAACTCCCCTGCAGTTTTCGAAATATCCCAATTTCGAAGCCTGAGCAATATTTTAGAGCCAAATTCTGGCTCTCTAAACGTATTCGCAGTTTGATATTACGATTTTTATACCCAACATATGCCAAGTACTGAAAGTGGCAGTTAGTCACATTTTGCACAAACTCCCCTGCAGTTTTCAAAATATCCCAAACATCCCAATTTCGAGGCCTGAGCCATATTTTGGAACCAAATTTTGGCTCTCTGCACGTATTCGCACTTTGAAATTACGACTTTTTATACCCAACATTTGTCAAGTTTTGAAAGCGGCGTTTGGTCATATTTGTCCCAAACCCCCCTGCAGTTTTCAAAATATCCCAAACATCCCAATTTCCAGGACTGAAGCATATTTTGGAGCCAAATTCTGACCCTATGCACGTATTCACAGATTGAAATTACGACTTTTTATACCCAACATATGCCAAGTCCTGAAATCGGCATTGAGTCACATTTGGCACAAACTCCACTGCAGTTTTCAAAAATATCCCAAATATCCCAATTTCAAGGCCTGAGCCATAATTTGGAGCCAATTCTGGGTCTCTGCACGTATTCGCAGTTTGAAATTGCGAATTTTATTCTCAACATATGCCAAGTACAGAAAGCGGCGTTTGGTCACATTTGTCCAAATCTCCCCTTCAGTTTTCAAAATATCCTAAACATCCCAATTTCGAGGCCTGAGCCATATTTTGGAGCCAAATTCTGGCTCTATGCACGTATTCGCAGATTGAAATTACGACTTTTTATACCCAACATATGCCAAGTCCTGAAAGCGGCAGTGAGTCACATTTTGCACAAACTCCCCTGCAGTTATCGAAATATCCCAAATATCCCAATTTCGAGGCCTGAGCCATATTTTGGAGCCAAATTCAGGGTCTCTGCACGTAATCATATTTTGATATTACGACTTTTTATACCCAACATATGCCAAGTACTGAAAGTGGCAGTGAGTCACATTTTGCGCAAACTCCCCTGCAGTTTTCAAAATATCCCAAACATCCCAATTTTGAGGCCTGAGCCATATTTTAGAGGCAAATTTTGGCTCTATGCACGTATTCGCGGTTTGAAATTACATTTTATACCCAACATATGCCAAGTCCTGAAAGCGGCAGTGAATCACATTTCGCACAAACTCCCCTGCAGTTTTCGAAATATCCCAAATATCCCAATTTTGAGGCCTGAGCTATATTTTGGAGCCAAATTCTGGCTCTCTGCACGTATTCACAGTTTGAAATTACGTCTTTTTTATACCCAACATATGCCAAGTACTGAAAGCGGCGTTTGGTGACATTTGTCCCAAACCCCCCCCTGCAGTTTTCAAAATATCCCAAACATCCCAATTTCGAGGCCTGAGCCACATTTTGGAGCCAAATTCTGGCTCTCTGCACGTATTCGCAGTTTGAAATTACTACTTTTTTATACCCAACATATGCCAAGTACTGAAAGCGGCGTTTGGTGACATTTGTCCCAAACCCCCCCTGCAGTTTTCAAAATATCCCAAACATCCCAATTTCGAGGCCTGAGCCATATTTCGGAGCCAAATTCTGGCTCTCTGCACGTATTCACAGTTTGAAATTACGTCTTTTTTATACCCAACATATGCCAAGTACTGAAAGCGGCGTTTGGTGACATTTGTCGCAAACCCCCCTGCAGTTTTCAAAATATCCCAAACATCCCAATTTCGAGGCCTGAGCCACATTTTGGAGCCAAATTCTGGCTCTCTGCACGTATTCACAGTTTGAAATTACTACTTTTTTATACCCAACATATGCCAAGTACTGAAAGCGGCGTTTGGTGACATTTGTCCCAAACCCCCCCCCCCCTCTGCAGTTTTCAAAATATCCCAAACATCCCAATTTCGAGGCCTGAACCATATTTTGGAGCCATATTCTGGCTCTCTGCACGTATTCGCAGTTTGAAATTACGAATTTATATACCCAACATATGCCAAGTACTGAAAGTGGCGTTTCGTCACATTTGTCCCAAACCTCCCTGCAGTTTTCAAAATATCCTAAACATCCCAATTTCGAGGCCTGAGCCATATTTTGGAGCCAAATTCTGGCTCTATGCACGTATTCGCAGTTTGAAATTGCGTCTTTTTCATACCCAACATATGCCAAGTCCTGAAAGCGGCGTTTGGTCACATTTGGCCCACTCCCCCCTGCAGTTTTCCAAATATCCCATACATCCCAATTTTAAGGCCTGATTCACATTTTGGAGCCAAATTCTGGCGCTCTGCACGTATTCGCAGTTTGAAATTACGATTTTTTTTACCCAATATATGCCAAGTACTGAAAGCGGTTGTGAGTCACAAGTGTCCCAAACCTCCCTGCAGTTTTCAAAATATCTCAAACATCCCAATTTCGAGGCCTGAGTCATATTTTTGAGCCAAATTCTGGCTCTCTGCACGTATTCGCAGTTTGAAATTACGACTTTTTTATACCCAACAAATGCGAAGTACTGAAAGCGGTGTTTTGTCACATTTGTCCCAAACCTCCCTGCAGTTTTCAAAATATCCCAAACATCCCAATATCGAGGCCTGAGCTATATTTGGAGTCAACGTCTGGATCTCTGCACGTATTCGCAGTTTGAAATTACGACTTTTTTATACCCAACATATGCCATGTACTTAACACGGCGTTTGGTAACATTTTTCCCAAACCCCCCCCCTGCAGTTTTCAAAATATCCCAAACATCCCAATTTCGAGGCCTGAGCCATATTTTAGAGCCAAATTCTGGCTCTCTGCACGTATTCGCAGTTTGAAATTACGACTTTTTTATACCCAACATATGCCAAGTACTGAAAGCGGCGTTTGGTTACATTTGTCCCAAACCTCCCAGCAGTTTTCAAAATATCCCAAACATCAAAATGTCTAGGCCTGAGCCTTATTTTGGAGCCAAATTCTGGCTCTCTGCACGTATTCGCAGTTTGATATTACGATTTTTATACCCAACATATGCCAAGTACTGAAAGCGGCAGTGAGTCACATTTTGTACAAACTCCCCTGCAGTTTTCGAAATATCCCAAACATCCCAATTTCGAGGCCTGAGCCATATTTTGGAGCCAAACTCTGACTCTCTGCACGTATTTGCAGTTTGAAATTACGACTTTTTTATACCCAATATATGCCAAGTACTGAAAGCGGAGTTTGGTCACATTTGTCCTAAACCCCCCCTGCAGTTTTCAAAATATCCAAAACATCCCAATTTCGAGGCATGAGCCATATTTTGGAGCCAAATTCTGGCTCTCTTCACGTATACACAGTTTGAAATTACGAAATTATATACCCAACATATGCCAAGTACTGAAAGCGGCGTTTCGTCACATTTGTCCCAAACCTCCCTGCAGTTTTCAAAATATCCCAAACATCCCAATATCGAGGCCTGAGCCATATTTTAGAGCCAAATTCTGGCTCTCTAAACGTATTCGCCGTTTGATATTACGATTTTTATTCTAAACATATACCAAGTACTGAAAGCTGCAGTGAGTCACATTTTGCACAAACTCCCCTGCAGTTTTCGAAATATCCCAATTTCGAGGCCTGAGCCATATTTTAGAGCCAAATTCTGGCTCTCTAAACGTATTCGCAGTTTGATATTACGATTTTTATACCCAACATATGCCAAGTACTGAAAGTGGCAGTTAGTCACATTTTGCACAAACTCCCCTGCAATTTTCAAAATATCCCAAACATCCCAATATCGAGGCCTGAGCCATATTTTAGAGCCAAATTCTGGCTCTCTAAACATATTTGCAGTTTGATATTACGATTTTTATACCCAACATATACCAAATACTGAAAGCTGCAGTGAGTCACATTTTGCACAAACTCCCCTGCAGTTTTCGAAATATCCCAATTTCGAGGCCTGAGCAATATTTTAGAGCCAAATTCTGGCTCTCTAAACGTATTCGCAGTTTGATATTACGATTTTTATACCCAACATATGCCAAGTACTGAAAGTGGCAGTTAGTCACATTTTGCACAAACTCCCCTGCAGTTTTCAAAATATCCCAAACATCCCAATTTCGAGGCCTGAGCCATATTTTGGAACCAAATTTTGGCTCTCTGCACGTATTCGCACTTTGAAATTACGACTTTTTATACCCAACATTTGTCAAGTTTTGAAACCGGCGTTTGGTCATATTTGTCCCAAACCCCCCTGCAGTTTTCAAAATATCCCAAACATCCCAATTTCCAGGACTGAAGCATATTTTGGAGCCAAATTCTGACCCTATGCACGTATTCACAGATTGAAATTACGACTTTTTATACCCAACATATGCCAAGTCCTGAAATCGGCATTTAGTCACATTTGGCACAAACTCCCCCTGCAGTTTTCAAAAATATCCCAAATATCCCAATTTCAAGGCCTGAGCCATAATTTGGAGCCAAATTCTGGGTCTCTGCACGTATTCGCAGTTTGAAATTGCGAATTTTATACTCAACATATGCCAAGTACAGAAAGCGGCGTTTGGTCACATATGTCCAAATCTCCCCTGCAGTTATCGAAATATCCCAAATATCCCAATTTCGAGGCCTGAGCCATATTTTGGAGCCAAATTCAGGGTCTCTGCACGTAATCATATTTTGATATTACGACTTTTTATACCCAACATATGCCAAGTACTGAAAGTGGCAGTGAGTCACATTTTGCGCAAACTCCCCTGCAGTTTTCAAAATATCCCAAACATCCCAATTTTGAGGCCTGAGCCATATTTTAGAGGCAAATTTTGGCTCTATGCACGTATTCGCGGTTTGAAATTACATTTTATACCCAACATATGCCAAGTCCTGAAAGCGGCAGTGAATCACATTTCGCACAAACTCCCCTGCAGTTTTCGAAATATCCCAAATATCCCAATTTTGAGGCCTGAGCTATATTTTGGAGCCAAATTCTGGCTCTCTGCACGTATTCACAGATTGAAATTACGTCTTTTTTATACCCAACATATGCCAAGTACTGAAAGCGGCGTTTGGTGACATTTGTCCCAAACCCCCCCCCCCCTGCAGTTTTCAAAATATCCCAAACATCCCAATTTCGAGGCCTGAGCCACATTTTGGAGCCAAATTCTGGCTCTCTGCACGTATTCGCAGTTTGAAATTACTACTTTTTTATACTCAACATATGCCAAGTACTGAAAGCGGCGTTTGGTGACATTTGTCCCAAACCCCCCCTGCAATTTTCAAAATATCCCAAACATCCCAATTTCGAGGCCTGAGCCATATTTCGGAGCCAAATTCTGGCTCTCTGCACGTATTCACAGTTTGAAATTACGTCTTTTTTATACCCAACATATGCCAAGTACTGAAAGCGGCGTTTGGTGACATTTGTCGCAAACCCCCCTGCAGTTTTCAAAATATCCCAAACATCCCAATTTCGAGGCCTGAGCCACATTTTGGAGCCAAATTCTGGCTCTCTGCACGTATTCACAGTTTGAAATTACTACTTTTTTATACCCAACATATGCCAAGTACTGAAAGCGGCGTTTGGTGACATTTGTCCCAAACCCCCCCCCCCCTGCAGTTTTCAAAATATCCCAAACATCCCAATTTCGAGGCCTGAACCATATTTTGGAGCCATATTCTGGCTCTCTGCACGTATTCGCAGTTTGAAATTACGAATTTATATACCCAACATATGCCAAGTACTGAAAGTGGCGTTTCGTCACATTTGTCCCAAACCTCCCTGCAGTTTTCAAAATATCCTAAACATCCCAATTTCGAGGCCTGAGCCATATTTTGGAGCCAAATTCTGGCTCTATGCACGTATTCGCAGTTTGAAATTGCGTCTTTTTCATACCCAACATATGCCAAGTCCTGAAAGCGGCGTTTGGTCACATTTGGCCCACTCCCCCCTGCAGTTTTCCAAATATCCCATACATCCCAATTTTAAGGCCTGATTCACATTTTGGAGCCAAATTCTGGCGCTCTGCACGTATTCGCAGTTTGAAATTACGATTTTTTTTACCCAATATATGCCAAGTACTGAAAGCGGTTGTGAGTCACAAGTGTCCCAAACCTCCCTGCAGTTTTCAAAATATCTCAAACATCCCAATTTCGAGGCCTGAGTCATATTTTTGAGCCAAATTCTGGCTCTCTGCACGTATTCGCAGTTTGAAATTACGACTTTTTTATACCCAACAAATGCGAAGTACTGAAAGCGGTGTTTTGTCACATTTGTCCCAAACCTCCCTGCAGTTTTCAAAATATCCCAAACATCCCAATATCGAGGCCTGAGCTATATTTGGAGTCAACGTCTGGATCTCTGCACGTATTCGCAGTTTGAAATTACGACTTTTTTATACCCAACATATGCCATGTACTTAACACGGCGTTTGGTAACATTTTTCCCAAACCCCCCCCCTGCAGTTTTCAAAATATCCCAAACATCCCAATTTCGAGGCCTGAGCCATATTTTAGAGCCAAATTCTGGCTCTCTGCACGTATTCGCAGTTTGAAATTACGACTTTTTTATACCCAACATATGCCAAGTACTGAAAGCGGCGTTTGGTTACATTTGTCCCAAACCTCCCAGCAGTTTTCAAAATATCCCAAACATCAAAATGTCTAGGCCTGAGCCTTATTTTGGAGCCAAATTCTGGCTCTCTAAACATATTTGCAGTTTGATATTACGATTTTTATACCCAACATATACCAAATACTGAAAGCTGCAGTGAGTCACATTTTGCACAAACTCCCCTGCAGTTTTCGAAATATCCCAATTTCGAGGCCTGAGCAATATTTTAGAGCCAAATTCTGGCTCTCTAAACGTATTCGCAGTTTGATATTACGATTTTTATACCCAACATATGCCAAGTACTGAAAGTGGCAGTTAGTCACATTTTGCACAAACTCCCCTGCAGTTTTCAAAATATCCCAAACATCCCAATTTCGAGGCCTGAGCCATATTTTGGAACCAAATTTTGGCTCTCTGCACGTATTCGCACTTTGAAATTACGACTTTTTATACCCAACATTTGTCAAGTTTTGAAACCGGCGTTTGGTCATATTTGTCCCAAACCCCCCTGCAGTTTTCAAAATATCCCAAACATCCCAATTTCCAGGACTGAAGCATATTTTGGAGCCAAATTCTGACCCTATGCACGTATTCACAGATTGAAATTACGACTTTTTATACCCAACATATGCCAAGTCCTGAAATCGGCATTTAGTCACATTTGGCACAAACTCCCCCTGCAGTTTTCAAAAATATCCCAAATATCCCAATTTCAAGGCCTGAGCCATAATTTGGAGCCAAATTCTGGGTCTCTGCACGTATTCGCAGTTTGAAATTGCGAATTTTATACTCAACATATGCCAAGTACAGAAAGCGGCGTTTGGTCACATATGTCCAAATCTCCCCTGCAGTTTTCAAAATATCCTAAACATCCCAATTTCGAGGCCTGAGCCATATTTTGGAGCCAAATTCTGGCTCTATGCACGTATTCGCAGATTGAAATTACGACTTTTTATACCCAACATATGCCAAGTCCTGAAAGCAGCAGTGAGTCACATTTTGCACAAACTCCCCTGCAGTTATCGAAATATCCCAAATATCCCAATTTCGAGGCCTGAGCCATATTTTGGAGCCAAATTCAGGGTCTCTGCACGTAATCATATTTTGATATTACGACTTTTTATACCCAACATATGCCAAGTACTGAAAGTGGCAGTGAGTCACATTTTGCGCAAACTCCCCTGCAGTTTTCAAAATATCCCAAACATCCCAATTTTGAGGCCTGAGCCATATTTTAGAGGCAAATTTTGGCTCTATGCACGTATTCGCGGTTTGAAATTACATTTTATACCCAACATATGCCAAGTCCTGAAAGCGGCAGTGAATCACATTTCGCACAAACTCCCCTGCAGTTTTCGAAATATCCCAAATATCCCAATTTTGAGGCCTGAGCTATATTTTGGAGTCAAATTCTGGCTCTCTGCACGTATTCACAGATTGAAATTACGTCTTTTTTATACCCAACATATGCCAAGTACTGAAAGCGGCGTTTGGTGACATTTGTCCCAAACCCCCCCCCCCCCCTGCAGTTTTCAAAATATCCCAAACATCCCAATTTCGAGGCCTGAGCCACATTTTGGAGCCAAATTCTGGCTCTCTGCACGTATTCGCAGTTTGAAATTACTACTTTTTTATACCCAACATATGCCAAGTACTGAAAGCGGCGTTTGGTGACATTTGTCCCAAACCCCCCCTGCAATTTTCAAAATATCCCAAACATCCCAATTTCGAGGCCTGAGCCATATTTCGGAGCCAAATTCTGGCTCTCTGCACGTATTCACAGTTTGAAATTACGTCTTTTTTATACCCAACATATGCCAAGTACTGAAAGCGGCGTTTGGTGACATTTGTCGCAAACCCCCCTGCAGTTTTCAAAATATCCCAAACATCCCAATTTCGAGGCCTGAGCCACATTTTGGAGCCAAATTCTGGCTCTCTGCACGTATTCACAGTTTGAAATTACTACTTTTTTATACCCAACATATGCCAAGTACTGAAAGCGGCGTTTGGTGACATTTGTCCCAAACCCCCCCCCCCCTGCAGTTTTCAAAATATCCCAAACATCCCAATTTCGAGGCCTGAACCATATTTTGGAGCCATATTCTGGCTCTCTGCACGTATTCGCAGTTTGAAATTACGAATTTATATACCCAACATATGCCAAGTACTGAAAGTGGCGTTTCGTCACATTTGTCCCAAACCTCCCTGCAGTTTTCAAAATATCCTAAACATCCCAATTTCGAGGCCTGAGCCATATTTTGGAGCCAAATTCTGGCTCTATGCACGTATTCGCAGTTTGAAATTGCGTCTTTTTCATACCCAACATATGCCAAGTCCTGAAAGCGGCGTTTGGTCACATTTGGCCCACTCCCCCCTGCAGTTTTCCAAATATCCCATACATCCCAATTTTAAGGCCTGATTCACATTTTGGAGCCAAATTCTGGCGCTCTGCACGTATTCGCAGTTTGAAATTACGATTTTTTTTACCCAATATATGCCAAGTACTGAAAGCGGTTGTGAGTCACAAGTGTCCCAAACCTCCCTGCAGTTTTCAAAATATCTCAAACATCCCAATTTCGAGGCCTGAGTCATATTTTTGAGCCAAATTCTGGCTCTCTGCACGTATTCGCAGTTTGAAATTACGACTTTTTTATACCCAACAAATGCGAAGTACTGAAAGCGGTGTTTTGTCACATTTGTCCCAAACCTCCCTGCAGTTTTCAAAATATCCCAAACATCCCAATATCGAGGCCTGAGCTATATTTGGAGTCAACGTCTGGATCTCTGCACGTATTCGCAGTTTGAAATTACGACTTTTTTATACCCAACATATGCCATGTACTTAACACGGCGTTTGGTAACATTTTTCCCAAACCCCCCCCCTGCAGTTTTCAAAATATCCCAAACATCCCAATTTCGAGGCCTGAGCCATATTTTAGAGCCAAATTCTGGCTCTCTGCACGTATTCGCAGTTTGAAATTACGACTTTTTTATACCCAACATATGCCAAGTACTGAAAGCGGCGTTTGGTTACATTTGTCCCAAACCTCCCAGCAGTTTTCAAAATATCCCAAACATCAAAATGTCTAGGCCTGAGCCTTATTTTGGAGCCAAATTCTGGCTCTCTGCACGTATTCGCAGTTTGATATTACGATTTTTATACCCAACATATGCCAAGTACTGAAAGCGGCAGTGAGTCACATTTTGTACAAACTCCCCTGCAGTTTTCGAAATATCCCAAACATCCCAATTTCGAGGCCTGAGCCATATTTTGGAGCCAAACTCTGACTCTCTGCACGTATTTGCAGTTTGAAATTACGACTTTTTTATACCCAATATATGCCAAGTACTGAAAGCGGAGTTTGGTCACATTTGTCCTAAACCCCCCCTGCAGTTTTCAAAATATCCAAAACATCCCAATTTCGAGGCATGAGCCATATTTTGGAGCCAAATTCTGGCTCTCTTCACGTATACACAGTTTGAAATTACGAAATTATATACCCAACATATGCCAAGTACTGAAAGCGGCGTTTCGTCACATTTGTCCCAAACCTCCCTGCAGTTTTCAAAATATCCCAAACATCCCAATATCGAGGCCTGAGCCATATTTTAGAGCCAAATTCTGGCTCTCTAAACGTATTCGCCGTTTGATATTACGATTTTTATTCTAAACATATACCAAGTACTGAAAGCTGCAGTGAGTCACATTTTGCACAAACTCCCCTGCAGTTTTCGAAATATCCCAATTTCGAGGCCTGAGCCATATTTTAGAGCCAAATTCTGGCTCTCTAAACGTATTCGCAGTTTGATATTACGATTTTTATACCCAACATATGCCAAGTACTGAAAGTGGCAGTTAGTCACATTTTGCACAAACTCCCCTGCAATTTTCAAAATATCCCAAACATCCCAATATCGAGGCCTGAGCCATATTTTAGAGCCAAATTCTGGCTCTCTAAACATATTTGCAGTTTGATATTACGATTTTTATACCCAACATATACCAAATACTGAAAGCTGCAGTGAGTCACATTTTGCACAAACTCCCCTGCAGTTTTCGAAATATCCCAATTTCGAGGCCTGAGCAATATTTTAGAGCCAAATTCTGGCTCTCTAAACGTATTCGCAGTTTGATATTACGATTTTTATACCCAACATATGCCAAGTACTGAAAGTGGCAGTTAGTCACATTTTGCACAAACTCCCCTGCAGTTTTCAAAATATCCCAAACATCCCAATTTCGAGGCCTGAGCCATATTTTGGAACCAAATTTTGGCTCTCTGCACGTATTCGCACTTTGAAATTACGACTTTTTATACCCAACATTTGTCAAGTTTTGAAACCGGCGTTTGGTCATATTTGTCCCAAACCCCCCTGCAGTTTTCAAAATATCCCAAACATCCCAATTTCCAGGACTGAAGCATATTTTGGAGCCAAATTCTGACCCTATGCACGTATTCACAGATTGAAATTACGACTTTTTATACCCAACATATGCCAAGTCCTGAAATCGGCATTTAGTCACATTTGGCACAAACTCCCCCTGCAGTTTTCAAAAATATCCCAAATATCCCAATTTCAAGGCCTGAGCCATAATTTGGAGCCAAATTCTGGGTCTCTGCACGTATTCGCAGTTTGAAATTGCGAATTTTATACTCAACATATGCCAAGTACAGAAAGCGGCGTTTGGTCACATATGTCCAAATCTCCCCTGCAGTTTTCAAAATATCCTAAACATCCCAATTTCGAGGCCTGAGCCATATTTTGGAGCCAAATTCTGGCTCTATGCACGTATTCGCAGATTGAAATTACGACTTTTTATACCCAACATATGCCAAGTCCTGAAAGCAGCAGTGAGTCACATTTTGCACAAACTCCCCTGCAGTTATCGAAATATCCCAAATATCCCAATTTCGAGGCCTGAGCCATATTTTGGAGCCAAATTCAGGGTCTCTGCACGTAATCATATTTTGATATTACGACTTTTTATACCCAACATATGCCAAGTACTGAAAGTGGCAGTGAGTCACATTTTGCGCAAACTCCCCTGCAGTTTTCAAAATATCCCAAACATCCCAATTTTGAGGCCTGAGCCATATTTTAGAGGCAAATTTTGGCTCTATGCACGTATTCGCGGTTTGAAATTACATTTTATACCCAACATATGCCAAGTCCTGAAAGCGGCAGTGAATCACATTTCGCACAAACTCCCCTGCAGTTTTCGAAATATCCCAAATATCCCAATTTTGAGGCCTGAGCTATATTTTGGAGCCAAATTCTGGCTCTCTGCACGTATTCACAGATTGAAATTACGTCTTTTTTATACCCAACATATGCCAAGTACTGAAAGCGGCGTTTGGTGACATTTGTCCCAAACCCCCCCCCCCCCTGCAGTTTTCAAAATATCCCAAACATCCCAATTTCGAGGCCTGAGCCACATTTTGGAGCCAAATTCTGGCTCTCTGCACGTATTCGCAGTTTGAAATTACTACTTTTTTATACCCAACATATGCCAAGTACTGAAAGCGGCGTTTGGTGACATTTGTCCCAAACCCCCCCTGCAATTTTCAAAATATCCCAAACATCCCAATTTCGAGGCCTGAGCCATATTTCGGAGCCAAATTCTGGCTCTCTGCACGTATTCACAGTTTGAAATTACGTCTTTTTTATACCCAACATATGCCAAGTACTGAAAGCGGCGTTTGGTGACATTTGTCGCAAACCCCCCTGCAGTTTTCAAAATATCCCAAACATCCCAATTTCGAGGCCTGAGCCACATTTTGAAGCCAAATTCTGGCTCTCTGCACGTATTCACAGTTTGAAATTACTACTTTTTTATACCCAACATATGCCAAGTACTGAAAGCGGCGTTTGGTGACATTTGTCCCAAACCCCCCCCCCCCTGCAGTTTTCAAAATATCCCAAACATCCCAATTTCGAGGCCTGAGCCATATTTTGGAGCCATATTCTGGCTCTCTGCACGTATTCGCAGTTTGAAATTACGAATTTATATACCCAACATATGCCAAGTACTGAAAGTGGCGTTTCGTCACATTTGTCCCAAACCTCCCTGCAGTTTTCAAAATATCCTAAACATCCCAATTTCGAGGCCTGAGCCATATTTTGGAGCCAAATTCTGGCTCTATGCACGTATTCGCAGTTTGAAATTGCGTCTTTTTCATACCCAACATATGCCAAGTCCTGAAAGCGGCGTTTGGTCACATTTGGCCCACTCCCCCCTGCAGTTTTCCAAATATCCCATACATCCCAATTTTACGGCCTGATTCACATTTTGGAGCCAAATTCTGGCGCTCTGCACGTATTCGCAGTTTGAAATTACGATTTTTTATACCCAATATATGCCAAGTACTGAAAGCGGTTGTGAGTCACAAGTGTCCCAAACCTCCCTGCAGTTTTCAAAATATCTCAAACATCCCAATTTCGAGGCCTGAGTCATATTTTTGAGCCAAATTCTGGCTCTCTGCACGTATTCGCAGTTTGAAATTACGACTTTTTTATACCCAACAAATGCGAAGTACTGAAAGCGGTGTTTTGTCACATTTGTCCCAAACCTCCCTGCAGTTTTCAAAATATCCCAAACATCCCAATATCGAGGCCTGAGCTATATTTGGAGTCAACGTCTGGATCTCTGCACGTATTCGCAGTTTGAAATTACGACTTTTTTATACCCAACATATGCCATGTACTTAACACGGCGTTTGGTAACATTTTTCCCAAACCCCCCCCTGCAGTTTTCAAAATATCCCAAACATCCCAATTTCGAGGCCTGAGCCATATTTTACAGCCAAATTCTGGCTCTCTGCACGTATTCGCAGTTTGAAATTACGACTTTTTTATACCCAACATATGCCAAGTACTGAAAGCGGCGTTTGGTTACATTTGTCCCAAACCTCCCAGCAGTTTTCAAAATATCCCAAACATCAAAATGTCTAGGCCTGAGCCTTATTTTGGAGCCAAATTCTGGCTCTCTGCACGTATTCGCAGTTTGATATTACGATTTTTATACCCAACATATGCCAAGTACTGAAAGCGGCAGTGAGTCACATTTTGTACAAACTCCCCTGCAGTTTTCGAAATATCCCAAACATCCCAATTTCGAGGCCTGAGCCATATTTTGGAGCCAAACTCTGACTCTCTGCACGTATTTGCAGTTTGAAATTACGACTTTTTTATACCCAATATATGCCAAGTACTGAAAGCGGAGTTTGGTCACATTTGTCCTAAACCCCCCCTGCAGTTTTCAAAATATCCAAAACATCCCAATTTCGAGGCATGAGCCATATTTTGGAGCCAAATTCTGGCTCTCTTCACGTATACACAGTTTGAAATTACGAAATTATATACCCAACATATGCCAAGTACTGAAAGCGGCGTTTCTTCACATTTGTCCCAAACCTCCCTGCAGTTTTCAAAATATCCCAAACATCCCAATATCGAGGCCTGAGCCATATTTTAGAGCCAAATTCTGGCTCTCTAAACGTATTCGCCGTTTGATATTACGATTTTTATTCTAAACATATACCAAGTTCTGAAAGCTGCAGTGAGTCACATTTTGCACAAACTCCCCTGCAGTTTTCGAAATATCCCAATTTCGAGGCCTGAGCCATATTTTAGAGCCAAATTCTGGCTCTCTAAACGTATTCGCAGTTTGATATTACGATTTTTATACCCAACATATGCCAAGTACTGAAAGTGGCAGTTAGTCACATTTTGCACAAACCCCCCTGCAATTTTCAAAATATCCCAAACATCCCAATATCGAGGCCTGAGCCATATTTTAGAGCCAAATTCTGGCTCTCTAAACATATTTGCAGTTTGATATTACGATTTTTATACCCAACATATACCAAATACTGAAAGCTGCAGTGAGTCACATTTTGCACAAACTCCCCTGCAGTTTTCGAAATATCCCAATTTCGAGGCCTGAGCAATATTTTAGAGCCAAATTCTGGCTCTCTAAACGTATTCGCAGTTTGATATTACGATTTTTATACCCAACATATGCCAAGTACTGAAAGTGGCAGTTAGTCACATTTTGCACAAACTCCCCTGCAGTTTTCAAAATATCCCAAACATCCCAATTTCGAGGCCTGAGCCATATTTTGGAACCAAATTTTGGCTCTCTGCACGTATTCGCACTTTGAAATTACGACTTTTTATACCCAACATTTGTCAAGTTTTGAAACCGGCGTTTGGTCATATTTGTCCCAAACCCCCCTGCAGTTTTCAAAATATCCCAAACATCCCAATTTCCAGGACTGAAGCATATTTTGGAGCCAAATTCTGACCCTATGCACGTATTCACAGATTGAAATTACGACTTTTTATACCCAACATATGCCAAGTCCTGAAATCGGCATTTAGTCACATTTGGCACAAACTCCCCTGCAGTTTTCAAAAATATCCCAAATATCCCAATTTCAAGGCCTGAGCCATAATTTGGAGCCAAATTCTGGGTCTCTGCACGTATTCGCAGTTTGAAATTGCGAATTTTATACTCAACATATGCCAAGTACAGAAAGCGGCGTTTGGTCACATTTGTCCAAATCTCCCCTGCAGTTTTCAAAATATCCTAAACATCCCAATTTCGAGGCCTGAGCCATATTTTGGAGCCAAATTCTGGCTCTATGCACGTATTCAAAGATTGAAATTACGACTTTTTATACCCAACATATGCCAAGTCCTGAAAGCAGCAGTGAGTCACATTTTGCACAAACTCCCCTGCAGTTATCGAAATATCCCAAATATCCCAATTTCGAGGCCTGAGCCATATTTTGGAGCCAAATTCAGGGTCTCTGCACGTAATCATATTTTGATATTACGACTTTTTATACCCAACATATGCCAAGTACTGAAAGTGGCAGTGAGTCACATTTTGCGCAAACTCCCCTGCAGTTTTCAAAATATCCCAAACATCCCAATTTTGAGGCCTGAGCCATATTTTAGAGGCAAATTTTGGCTCTATGCACGTATTCGCGGTTTGAAATTACATTTTATACCCAACATATGCCAAGTCCTGAAAGCGGCAGTGAATCACATTTCGCACAAACTCCCCTGCAGTTTTCGAAATATCCCAAATATCCCAATTTTGAGGCCTGAGCTATATTTTGGAGCCAAATTCTGGCTCTCTGCACGTATTCACAGATTGAAATCACGTCTTTTTTATACCCAACATATGCCAAGTACTGAAAGCGGCGTTTGGTGACATTTGTCCCAACCCCCCCCCCTGCAGTTTTCAAAATATCCCAAACATCCCAATTTCGAGGCCTGAGCCACATTTTGGAGCCAAATTCTGGCTCGCTGCACGTATTCGCAGTTTGAAATTACTACTTTTTTATACCCAACATATGCCAAGTACTGAAAGCGGCGTTTGGTGACATTTGTCCCAAACCCCCCCTGCAATTTTCAAAATATCCCAAACATCCCAATTTCGAGGCCTGAGCCATATTTCGGAGCCAAATTCTGGCTCTCTGCACGTATTCACAGTTTGAAATTACGTCTTTTTTATACCCAACATATGCCAAGTACTGAAAGTGGCGTTTGGTGACATTTGTCGCAAACCCCCCTGCAGTTTTCAAAATATCCCAAACATCCCAATTTCGAGGCCTGAGCCACATTTTGGAGCCAAATTCTGGCTCTCTGCACGTATTCACAGTTTGAAATTACTACTTTTTTATACCCAACATATGCCAAGTACTGAAAGCGGCGTTTGGTGACATTTGTCCCAAACCCCCCCTGCAATTTTCAAAATATCCCAAACATCCCAATTTCGAGGCCTGAGCCATATTTCGGAGCCAAATTCTGGCTCTCTGCACGTATTCACAGTTTGAAATTGCGTCTTTTTCATACCCAACATATGCCAAGTCCTGAAAGCGGCGTTTGGTCACATTTGGCCCACTCCCCCCTGCAGTTTTCCAAATATCCCAAACATCCCAATTTTAAGGCCTGATTCACATTTTGGAGCCAAATTCTGGCGCTCTGCACGTATTCGCAGTTTGAAATTACGATTTTTTATACCCAATATATGCCAAGTACTGAAAGCGGTTGTGAGTCACAAGTGTCCCAAACCTCCCTGCAGTTTTCAAAATATCTCAAACATCCCAATTTCGAGGCCTGAGTCATATTTTTGAGCCAAATTCTGGCTCTCTGCACGTATTCGCAGTTTGAAATTACGACTTTTTTATACCCAACATATGCGAAGTACTGAAAGCGGTGTTTTGTCACATTTGTCCCAAACCTCCCTGCAGTTTTCAAAATATCCCAAACATCCCAATATCGAGGCCTGAGCCATATTTGGAGTCAACGTCTGGATCTCTGCACGTATTCGCAGTTTGAAATTACGACTTTTTTATACCCAACATATGCCAAGTACTGAAAGCGGCGTTTGGTTACATTTGTCCCAAACCTCCCAGCAGTTTTCAAAATATCCCAAATATCAAAATGTCTAGGCCTGAGCCTTATTTTGGAGCCAAATTATGGCTCTCTGCACGTATTCGCAGTTTGATATTACGATTTTTATACCCAACATATGCCAAGTACTGAAAGCGGCAGTGAGTCACATTTTGTACAAACTCCCCTGCAGTTTTCGAAATATCCCAAACATCCCAATTTCGAGGCCAGAGCCATATTTTGGAGCCAAACTCTGACTCTCTGCACGTATTTGCAGTTTGAAATTACGACTTTTTTATACCCAATATATGCCAAGTACTGAAAGCGGAGTTTGGTCACATTTGTCCTAAACCCCCCCTGCAGTTTTCAAAATATCCAAAACATCCCAATTTCGAGGCATGAGCCATATTTTGGAGCCAAATTCTGGCTCTCTTCACGTATACACAGTTTGAAATTACGAATTTATATACCCAACATATGCCAAGTACTGAAAGCGGCGTTTCGTCACATTTGTCCCAAACCTCCCTGCAGTTTTCAAAATATCCCAAACATCCCAATATCGAGGCCTGAGCCATATTTTAGAGCCAAATTCTGGCTCTCTAAACGTATTCGCCGTTTGATATTACGATTTTTATACCCAACATATACCAAGTACTGAAAGCTGCAGTGAGTCACATTTTGCACAAACTCCCCTGCAGTTTTCGAAATATCCCAATTTCGAGGCCTGAGCCATATTTTAGAGCCAAATTCTGGCTCTCTAAACGTATTCGCAGTTTGATATTACGATTTTTATACCCAACATATGCCAAGTACTGAAAGTGGCAGTTAGTCACATTTTGCACAAACTCCCCTGCAGTTTTCAAAATATCCCAAACATAGATTCGATGCCTGAGCCATATTTTGGAGCCAAATTCTGGCACTCTGCACGTATTCGCACTTTGAAATTACGACTTTTTATACCCAACATTTGCCATGTTTTGAAAGCGGCGTTTGGTCATATTTGTCCCAAACCCCCCTCCAGTTTTCAAAATATCCCAAACATCCCAATTTCCAGGACTGAGGCATATTTTGGATCCAAATTCTGGCTCTATGCACAAATTCGCAGTTTGAAATTACGACTTTTTATACCCAACATATGACAAGTACTGAAAGCGGCGTTTGGTTACATTTGTCCCAAACCTTCGAGCAGTTTTCAAAATATCCCAAACATCAAAATGTCGAGGCCTGAGCCATATTTTGGAGCCAAATTCTGGCTCTCTGCACGTATTCGCAGTTTGATATTACGATTTTTATACCCAACATATGCCAAGTACTGAAAGCGGCAGTGAGCCACATTTTGTACAAACTCCCCTGCAGTTTTCGAAATATCCCAAACATCCCAATTTCGAGGCCTGAGCCATATTTTGGAGCCAAACTCTGACTCTCTGCACGTATTTGCAGTTTGAAATTATGACTTTTTTATACCCAAAATATGCCAAGTACTGAAAGCGGAGTTTGGTCACATTTGTCCTAAACCCCCCCTGCAGTTTTCAAAATATCCAAAACATCCCAATTTCGAGGCATGAGCCATATTTTGGAGCCAAATTCTGGCTCTCTTCACGTATACACAGTTTGAAATTACGAAATTATATACCCAACATATGCCAAGTACTGAAAGCGGCGTTTCGTCACATTTGTCCCAAACCTCCCTGCAGTTTTCAAAATATCCCAAACATCCCAATATCGAGGCCTGAGCCATATTTTAGAGCCAAATTCTGGCTCTCTAAACGTATTCATCGTTTGATATTACGATTTTTATACTAAACATATACCAAGTACTGACAGCTGCAGTGAGTCACATTTTGCACAAACTCCCCTGCAGTTTTCGAAATATCCCAATTTCGAGGCCTGAGCCATATTTTAGAGCCAAATTCTGGCTCTCTAAACGTATTCGCAGTTTGATATTACGATTTTTATACCCAACATATGCCAAGTACTGAAAGTGGCAGTTAGTCACATTTTGCACAAACTCCCCTGCAATTTTCAAAATATCCCAAACATCCCAGATTCGATGCCTGAGCCATATTTTGGAGCCAAATTCTGGCTCTCTGCACGTATTCGCACTTTGAAATTACGACTTTTTATACCCAACATTTGCCATGTTTTGAAAGCGGCGTTTGGTCATATTTGTCCCAAACCCCCCTCCAGTTTTCAAAATATCCCAAACATCCCAATTTCCAGGACTGAGGCATATTTTGGATCCAAATTCTGGTTCTATGCACAAATTCGCAGTTTGAAATTACGACTATTTATACCCAACATATGCCAAGTACTGAAAGCGGCGTTTGGTTACATTTGTCCCAAACCTTCGAGCAGTTTTCAAAATATCCCAAACATCAAAATGTCGGGGCCTGAGCCATATTTTGGAGCCAAATTCTGGCTCGCTGCACGTATTCGCAGTTTGATATTACGATTTTTATACCCAACATATGCCAAGTACTGAAAGCGGCAGTGAGTCACATTTTGTACAAACTCCCCTGCAGTTTTCGAAATATCCCAAACATCCCAATTTCGAGGCCTGAGCCATATTTTGGAGCCAAACTCTGACTCTCTGCACGTATTTGCAGTTTGAAATTATGACTTTTTTATACCCAATATATGCCAAGTACTGAAAGCGGAGTTTGGTCACATTTGTCCTAAACCCCCCCTGCAGTTTTCAAAATATCCAAAACATCCCAATTTCGAGGCATGAGCCATATTTTGGAGCCAAATTCTGGCTCTCTTCACGTATACACAGTTTGAAATTACGAAATTATATACCCAACATATGCCAAGTACTGAAAGCGGCGTTTCGTCACATTTGTCCCAAACCTCCCTGCAGTTTTCAAAATATCCCAAACATACCAATATCGAGGCCTGAGCCATATTTTAGAGCCAAATTCTGGCTCTCTAAACGTATTCGCCGTTTGATATTACGATTTTTATACTAAACATATACCAAGTACTGAAAGCTGCAGTGAGTCACATTTTGCACAAACTCCCCTGCAGTTTTCGAAATATCCCAATTTCGAGGCCTGAGCCATATTTTAGAGCCAAATTCTGGCTCTCTAAACGTATTCGCAGTTTGATATTACGATTTTTATACCCAACATATGCCAAGTACTGAAAGTGGCAGTTAGTCACATTTTGCACAAACTCCCCTGCAATTTTCAAAATATCCCAAACATCCCAGATTCGATGCCTGAGCCATATTTTGGAGCCAAATTCTGGCTCTCTGCACGTATTCGCACTTTGAAATTACGACTTTTTATACCCAACATTTGCCATGTTTTGAAAGCGGCGTTTGGTCATATTTGTCCCAAACCCCCCTCCAGTTTTCAAAATATCCCAAACATCCCAATTTCCAGGACTGAGGCATATTTTGGATCCAAATTCTGGCTCTATGCACAAATTCGCAGTTTGAAATTACGACTATTTATACCCAACATATGCCAAGTACTGAAAGCGGCGTTTGGTTACATTTGTCCCAAACCTTCGAGCAGTTTTCAAAATATCCCAAACATCAAAATGTCGGGGCCTGAGCCATATTTTGGAGCCAAATTCTGGCTCGCTGCACGTATTCGCAGTTTGATATTACGATTTTTATACCCAACATATGCCAAGTACTGAAAGCGGCAGTGAGTCACATTTTGTACAAACTCCCCTGCAGTTTTCGAAATATCCCAAACATCCCAATTTCGAGGCCTGAGCCATATTTTGGAGCCAAACTCTGACTCTCTGCACGAATTTGCAGTTTGAAATTACGACTTTTTTATACCCAATATATGCCAAGTACTTAAAGCGGAGTTTGGTCACATTTGTCCTAAACCCCCCTGCAGTTTTAAAAAAATCCAAAACATCCCAATTCCGAGGCATGAGCCATATTTTGGAGCCAAATTCTGGCTCTCTGCACGTATTCGCAGTTTGAAATTACGAATTTATATACCCAACATATGCCAAGTACTGAAAGCGGCGTTTCGTCACATTTGTCCCAAACCTCCCTGCAGTTTTCAAAATATCCCAAACATCCCAATTTCGAGGCCTGAGCCATATTTTGGAGCCAAATTCTGGCTCTCTGCACGTATTCGCAGTTTGAAATTACGATTTGTTTATACCCAACATATGCCAAGTACTGAAAGCGGCGTTTGGTCACATTTGTCCGAAACCTCCCTGCAGTTTTCAAAATATCCCAAACATCCCAATTTCGAGGCCTGAGCCATATTTTGGAGCCAAATTCTGGCTCTATGCACGTATTTGCAGTTTGAAATTACGACTTTTTATACCCAACATATGCCAAGTACTGAAAGCAGCAGTGAGTCACATTTTGCAGAAACTCCCTTGCAGTTTTCTAAATATCCCAAATATCCCAATTTCCAGGCCTTAGCCATGATTTGGAGCCAAATTCTGGCTCTCTGCACGTATTCGCAGTTTGAAATTGCGACTTTTTTATATCCAACATATGCCAAGTTCTGAAAGCGGCGCTGGTCACATTTGTCCCAAACCTCCCTGTAGTTTTTAAAATATCCCAAATATCCCAATATCGAGGCCTGAGCCATATTTTGGAGCCAATGTCTGGCTCTCTGCCCGTATTCATATTTTGATATTACGACTTTTTATACCCAACATATGCCAAGTACTGAAATTGGCAGTTAGTCACATTTTGCACAAACTCCCCTGCAATTTTCAAAATATCCCAAACATCCCAATATCGAGACCTGAGCCATATTTTAGAGCCAAATTCTGGCTCTCTAAACGTATTCGCAGTTTGATATTACGATTTTTATACCCAACATATACCAAGTACTGAAAGCTGCAGTGAGTCACATTTTGCACAAACTCCCCTGCAGTTTTCGAAATATCCCAATTTCGAGGCCTGAGCCATATTTTAGAGCCAAATTCTGGCTCTCTAAACGTATTCGCAGTTTGATATTACGATTTTTATACCCAACATATGCCAAGTACTGAAAGTGGCAGTTAGTCACATTTTGCACAAACTCCCCTGCAGTTTTCAAAATATCTCAAACATCCCAATTTCGAAGCCTGAGCCATATTTTGGAACCAAATTTTGGCTCTCTGCACGTATTCGCAGTTTGAAGTTACGACTTTTTATACCCAACATATGCCAAGTACTGAAAGCGGCAGTGACTCACATTTTGCTAAACCCCCCCTGCAGTTTTCAAAATATCCCAAACATTCCAGATTCGATGCCTGAGCCATATTTTGGAGCCAAATTCTGGCTCTCTGCACGTATTCGCACTTTGAAATTACGACTTTTTATACCCAACATTTGCCAAGTTTTGAAAGCGGCGTTTGGTCATATTTGTCCCAAACCCCCCTGAAGTTTTAAAAATATCCCAAACATCCCAATTTCCAGGACTGAAGCATATTTTGGAGCCAAATTCTGGCTCTATGCACGTATTCGCAGATTGAAATTACGACTTTTTATACCCAACATATGCCAAGTCCTGAGAGCGGCATTGAGTCACATTTGGCACAAACTCCCCTGCAGTTTTCAAAAATATCCCAAATATCCCAATTTCAAGGCCTGAGCCATAATTTGGAGCCAAATTCTGGGTCTTTGCACGTATTCGCAGTTTGAAATTGCGAATTTTATACTCAACATATGCCAAGTACAGAAAGCGGCGTTTGGTCACATTTGTCCAAATCTCCCCTGCAGTTTTCAAAATATCCTAAACATCCCAATTTCGAGGCCTGAGCCATATTTTGCAGCCAAATTCTGGCTCTATGCACGTATTCGCAGATTGAAATTACGACTTTTTATACCCAACATATGCCAAGTCCTGAAAGCGGCAGTGAGTCACATTTTGCACAAACTCCCCTGCAGTTATCGAAATATCCTAAATATCCCAATTTCGAGGCCTGAGCCATATTTTGGAGCCAAATTCAGGGTCTCTGCACGTAATCATATTTTGATATTACGACTTTTTATACCCAACATATGCCAAGTACTGAAAGCGGCGTTTGGTGACATTTGTCTAAAATCCCCCTGCAGTTTTCAAAATATCCCAAACATCCCAATTTCGAGGCCTTAGCCATATTTTGGAGCCAAATTCTGGCTCTCTGCACGTATTCGCAGTTTGAAATTACTACTTTTTTATACCCAACATATGCCAAGTACTGAAAGCGTCGTTTGGTGACATTTGTCCCAAACCTCCCCTGCAGTTTTCAAAATATCCCAAACAACCCAATTTCGAGGCCTGAGCCATATTTTGGAGCCAAATTCTGGCTCTCTGCACGTATTCGCAGTTTAAAATTACGATTTTTTATACCCAATATATGCCAAGTACTGAAAGCGGTTGTGAGTCATATTTATCCCAAACCTCCCTGCAGTTTTCAAAATAACCTAAACATCCCAATTTCGAGGCCTGAGCCATATTTTGGAGCCAAATTATGGCTCTATGCACGTATTCGCAGTTTGAAATTACGAATTTATATACCCAACATATGCCAAGTACTGAAAGCGGCGTTTCGTCACATTTGTCCGAAACCTCCCTGCAGTTTTCAAAATATCCCAAACATCCCAATATCGAGGCCTGAGCCATATTTTAGAGCCAAATTCTGGCTCTCTAAACGTATTCGCAGTTTGATATTACGATTTTTATACCCAACATATACCAAGTACTGAAAGCTGCAGTGAGTCACATTTTGCACAAACTCCCCTGCAGTTTTCTAAATATCCCAATTTCGAGGCCTGACCCATATTTTAGAGCCAAATTCTGGCTCTCTCTAACGTATTCGCAGTTTGATATTACGATTTTTATACCCAACATATGCCAAGTACTGAAAGTGGCAGTTAGTCACATTTTGCACAAACTCCCCTGCAGTTTTCAAAATATCCCAAACATCCCAGATTCGATGCCTGAACCATATTTTGGAGCCAAATTCTGGCTCTCTGAACGTATTCGCACTTTGAAATTACGACTTTTTATACCCAACATTTGCCAAGTTTTGAAAGCGGCGTTTGGTCATATTTGTCTCAAACCCCCCTGCAGTTTTCAAAATATCTCAAACATCCCAATTTCCAGGACTGAGGCATATTTTGGATCCAAATTCTGGCTCTATGCACAAATTCGCAGTTTGAAATTACGACTATTTATACCCAACATATGCCAAGTACTGAAAGCGGCGTTTGGTTACATTTGTCCCAAACCTTCGAGCAGTTTTCAAAATATCCCAAACATCAAAATGTCGGGGCCTGAGCCATATTTTGGAGCCAAATTCTGGCTCGCTGCACGTATTCGCAGTTTGATATTACGATTTTTATACCCAACATATGCCAAGTACTGAAAGCGGCAGTGAGTCACATTTTGTACAAACTCCCCTGCAGTTTTCGAAATATCCCAAACATCCCAATTTCGAGGCCTGAGCCATATTTTGGAGCCAAACTCTGACTCTCTGCACGTATTTGCAGTTTGAAATTATGACTTTTTTATACCCAATATATGCCAAGTACTGAAAGCGGAGTTTGGTCACATTTGTCCTAAACCCCCCCTGCAGTTTTCAAAATATCCAAAACATCCCAATTTCGAGGCATGAGCCATATTTTGGAGCCAAATTCTGGCTCTCTTCACGTATACACAGTTTGAAATTACGAAATTATATACCCAACATATGCCAAGTACTGAAAGCGGCGTTTCGTCACATTTGTCCCAAACCTCCCTGCAGTTTTCAAAATATCCCAAACATCCCAATATCGAGGCCTGAGCCATATTTTAGAGCCAAATTCTGGCTCTCTAAACGTATTCGCCGTTTGATATTACGATTTTTATACTAAACATATACCAAGTACTGAAAGCTGCAGTGAGTCACATTTTGCACAAACTCCCCTGCAGTTTTCGAAATATCCCAATTTCGAGGCCTGAGCCATATTTTAGAGCCAAATTCTGGCTCTCTAAACGTATTCGCAGTTTGATATTACGATTTTTATACCCAACATATGCCAAGTACTGAAAGTGGCAGTTAGTCACATTTTGCACAAACTCCCCTGCAATTTTCAAAATATCCCAAACATCCCAGATTCGATGCCTGAGCCATATTTTGGAGCCAAATTCTGGCTCTCTGCACGTATTCGCACTTTGAAATTACGACTTTTTATACCCAACATTTGCCATGTTTTGAAAGCGGCGTTTGGTCATATTTGTCCCAAACCCCCCTCCAGTTTTCAAAATATCCCAAACATCCCAATTTCCAGGACTGAGGCATATTTTGGATCCAAATTCTGGCTCTATGCACAAATTCGCAGTTTGAAATTACGACTATTTATACCCAACATATGCCAAGTACTGAAAGCGGCGTTTGGTTACATTTGTCCCAAACCTTCGAGCAGTTTTCAAAATATCCCAAACATCAAAATGTCGGGGCCTGAGCCATATTTTGGAGCCAAATTCTGGCTCGCTGCACGTATTCGCAGTTTGATATTACGATTTTTATACCCAACATATGCCAAGTACTGAAAGCGGCAGTGAGTCACATTTTGTACAAACTCCCCTGCAGTTTTCGAAATATCCCAAACATCCCAATTTCGAGGCCTGAGCCATATTTTGGAGCCAAACTCTGACTCTCTGCACGAATTTGCAGTTTGAAATTACGACTTTTTTATACCCAATATATGCCAAGTACTTAAAGCGGAGTTTGGTCACATTTGTCCTAAACTTCCCTGCAGTTTTAAAAAAATCCAAAACATCCCAATTCCGAGGCATGAGCCATATTTTGGAGCCAAATTCTGGCTCTCTGCACGTATTCGCAGTTTGAAATTACGAATTTATATACCCAACATATGCCAAGTACTGAAAGCGGCGTTTCGTCACATTTGTCCCAAACCTCCCTGCAGTTTTCAAAATATCCCAAACATCCCAATTTCGAGGCCTGAGCCATATTTTGGAGCCAAATTCTGGCTCTCTGCACGTATTCGCAGTTTGAAATTACGATTTGTTTATACCCAACATATGCCAAGTACTGAAAGCGGCGTTTGGTCACATTTGTCCGAAACCTCCCTGCAGTTTTCAAAATATCCCAAACATCCCAATTTCGAGGCCTGAGCCATATTTTGGAGCCAAATTCTGGCTCTATGCACGTATTTGCAGTTTGAAATTACGACTTTTTATACCCAACATATGCCAAGTACTGAAAGCAGCAGTGAGTCACATTTTGCAGAAACTCCCTTGCAGTTTTCTAAATATCCCAAATATCCCAATTTCCAGGCCTTAGCCATGATTTGGAGCCAAATTCTGGCTCTCTGCACGTATTCGCAGTTTGAAATTGCGACTTTTTTATATCCAACATATGCCAAGTTCTGAAAGCGGCGCTGGTCACATTTGTCCCAAACCTCCCTGTAGTTTTTAAAATATCCCAAACATCCCAATATCGAGGCCTGAGCCATATTTTGGAGCCAATGTCTGGCTCTCTGCCCGTATTCATATTTTGATATTACGACTTTTTATACCCAACATATGCCAAGTACTGAAATTGGCAGTTAGTCACATTTTGCACAAACTCCCCTGCAATTTTCAAAATATCCCAAACATCCCAATATCGAGACCTGAGCCATATTTTAGAGCCAAATTCTGGCTCTCTAAACGTATTCGCAGTTTGATATTACGATTTTTATACCCAACATATACCAAGTACTGAAAGCTGCAGTGAGTCACATTTTGCACAAACTCCCCTGCAGTTTTCGAAATATCCCAATTTCGAGGCCTGAGCCATATTTTAGAGCCAAATTCTGGCTCTCTAAACGTATTCGCAGTTTGATATTACGATTTTTATACCCAACATATGCCAAGTACTGAAAGTGGCAGTTAGTCACATTTTGCACAAACTCCCCTGCAGTTTTCAAAATATCTCAAACATCCCAATTTCGAAGCCTGAGCCATATTTTGGAACCAAATTTTGGCTCTCTGCACGTATTCGCAGTTTGAAGTTACGACTTTTTATACCCAACATATGCCAAGTACTGAAAGCGGCAGTGACTCACATTTTGCTAAACCCCCCCTGCAGTTTTCAAAATATCCCAAACATTCCAGATTCGATGCCTGAGCCATATTTTGGAGCCAAATTCTGGCTCTCTGCACGTATTCGCACTTTGAAATTACGACTTTTTATACCCAACATTTGCCAAGTTTTGAAAGCGGCGTTTGGTCATATTTGTCCCAAACCCCCCTGAAGTTTTAAAAATATCCCAAACATCCCAATTTCCAGGACTGAAGCATATTTTGGAGCCAAATTCTGGCTCTATGCACGTATTCGCAGATTGAAATTACGACTTTTTATACCCAACATATGCCAAGTCCTGAGAGCGGCATTGAGTCACATTTGGCACAAACTCCCCTGCAGTTTTCAAAAATATCCCAAATATCCCAATTTCAAGGCCTGAGCCATAATTTGGAGCCAAATTCTGGGTCTTTGCACGTATTCGCAGTTTGAAATTGCGAATTTTATACTCAACATATGCCAAGTACAGAAAGCGGCGTTTGGTCACATTTGTCCAAATCTCCCCTGCAGTTTTCAAAATATCCTAAACATCCCAATTTCGAGGCCTGAGCCATATTTTGCAGCCAAATTCTGGCTCTATGCACGTATTCGCAGATTGAAATTACGACTTTTTATACCCAACATATGCCAAGTCCTGAAAGCGGCAGTGAGTCACATTTTGCACAAACTCCCCTGCAGTTATCGAAATATCCTAAATATCCCAATTTCGAGGCCTGAGCCATATTTTGGAGCCAAATTCAGGGTCTCTGCACGTAATCATATTTTGATATTACGACTTTTTATACCCAACATATGCCAAGTACTGAAAGCGGCGTTTGGTGACATTTGTCTCAAATCCCCCTGCAGTTTTCAAAATATCCCAAACATCCCAATTTCGAGGCCTTAGCCATATTTTGGAGCCAAATTCTGGCTCTCTGCACGTATTCGCAGTTTGAAATTACTACTTTTTTATACCCAACATATGCCAAGTACTGAAAGCGTCGTTTGGTGACATTTGTCCCAAACCTCCCCTGCAGTTTTCAAAATATCCCAAACATCCCAATTTCGAGGCCTGAGCCATATTTTGGAGCCAAATTCTGGCTCTCTGCACGTATTCGCAGTTTAAAATTACGATTTTTTATACCCAATATATGCCAAGTACTGAAAGCGGTTGTGAGTCATATTTATCCCAAACCTCCCTGCAGTTTTCAAAATAACCTAAACATCCCAATTTCGAGGCCTGAGCCATATTTTGGAGCCAAATTATGGCTCTATGCACGTATTCGCAGTTTGAAATTACGAATTTATATACCCAACATATGCCAAGTACTGAAAGCGGCGTTTCGTCACATTTGTCCGAAACCTCCCTGCAGTTTTCAAAATATCCCAAACATCCCAATATCGAGGCCTGAGCCATATTTTAGAGCCAAATTCTGGCTCTCTAAACGTATTCGCAGTTTGATATTACGATTTTTATACCCAACATATACCAAGTACTGAAAGCTGCAGTGAGTCACATTTTGCACAAACTCCCCTGCAGTTTTCTAAATATCCCAATTTCGAGGCCTGACCCATATTTTAGAGCCAAATTCTGGCTCTCTCTAACGTATTCGCAGTTTGATATTACGATTTTTATACCCAACATATGCCAAGTACTGAAAGTGGCAGTTAGTCACATTTTGCACAAACTCCCCTGCAGTTTTCAAAATATCCCAAACATCCCAGATTCGATGCCTGAACCATATTTTGGAGCCAAATTCTGGCTCTCTGAACGTATTCGCACTTTGAAATTACGACTTTTTATACCCAACATTTGCCAAGTTTTGAAAGCGGCGTTTGGTCATATTTGTCTCAAACCCCCCTGCAGTTTTCAAAATATCTCAAACATCCCAATTTCCAGGACTGAGGCATATTTTGAAGCCAAATTCTGGCTCTATGCACGTATTCGCAGTTTGAAATTACGACTTTTTATACCCAACATATGCAAAGTCCTGAGAGCGGCATTGAGTCACATTTGGCACAAACTCCCCTGCAGTTTTCAAAAATATCCCAAATATCCCAATTTCAAGGCCTGAGCCATAATTTGGAGCCATATTCTGGTTCTCTGCACGTATTCGCAGTTTGAAATTGCAAACTTTATACTCAACATATGCCAAGTACAGAAAGCGGCGTTTGGTCACATTTGTCCTAATCTCCCCTGCAGTTTTCAAAATATCCTAAACATCCCAATTTGTAGGCCTGAGCCATATTTTGGAGCAAAATTCTGGCTCTATGCCCGTATTCGCAGATTGAAATTACGACTTTTTATACCCAACATATGCCAAGTCCTGAAAGCGGCAGTGAGTCACATTTTGCACAAACTTCCCTGCAGTTATCGAAATATCCCAAATATCCCAATTTCGAGACCTGAGCCATATTTTGGAGCCAAATTCTGGGTCTCTGCACGTAATCATATTTTGATATTACGACTTTTTATACCCAACATATGCCAAGTCCTGAAAGCGGCAGTGAATTACATTTCGCTCAAACTCCCCTGCAGTTTTCGAAATATCCCAAATATCCCAATTTTGAGGCCTGAGCTATATTTTGGAGCCAAATTCTGGCTCTCTGCACATATTCACAGTTTGAAATTACGTCTTTTTTATACCCAACATATGCCAAGTATTGAAAGTGGCGTTTGGTGACATTTGTCGCAAATCCCCCTGCAGTTTTCAAAATATCCCAAACATCCCAATTTCGAGGCCTTAGCCACATTTTGGAGCCAAATTCTGGCTCTCTGCACGTATTCGCAGTTTGAAATTACTACTTTTTTATACCCAACATATGCCAAGTACTGAAAGCGTCGTTTGGTGACATTTGTCCCAAACCTCCCCTGCAGTTTTCAAAATATCACAAACATCCCAATTTCGTGGCCTGAGCCATATTTTGGAGCCAAATTCTGGCTCTCTGCACGTATTCGCAGTTTAAAATTACGATTTTTTATACCCAATACATGCCAAGTACTGAAAGCGGTTGTGAGTCACATTTGTCCCAAACCTCCCTGCAGTTTTCAAAATAACCTAAACATCCCAATTTCGAGGCCTGAGCCATATTTTGGAGCCAAATTATGGCTCTATGCACGTATTCGCAATTTGAAATTACGAATTTATATACCCAACATATGCCAAGTACTGAAAGCGGCGTTTCGTCACATTTGTCCCAAACCTCCCTGCAGTTTTCAAAATATTCCAAACATCCCAATATCGAGGCCTGAGCCATATTTTAGAGCCAAATTCTGGCTCTCTAAACGTATTCGCCGTTTGATATTACGATTTTTATACTAAACATATACCAAGTACTGAAAGCTGCAGTGAGTCACATTTTGCACAAGCTCCCCTGCAGTTTTCGAAATATCCCAATTTCGAGGCCTGAGCCATATTTTAGAGCCAAATTCTGGCTCTCTAAACGTATTCGCAGTTTGATATTACGATTTTTATACCCAACATATGCCAAGTACTGAAAGTGGCAGTTAGTCACATTTTGCACAAACTCCCCTGCAATTTTCAAAATATCCCAAACATCCCAGATTCGATGCCTGAGCCATATTTTGGAGCCAAATTCTGGCTCTCTGCACGTATTCGCACTTTGAAATTACGACTTTTTATACCCAACATTTGCCATGTTTTGAAAGCGGCGTTTGGTCATATTTGTCCCAAACCCCCCTCCAGTTTTCAAAATATCCCAAACATCCCAATTTCCAGGACTGAGGCATATTTTGGATCCAAATTCTGGCTCTATGCACAAATTCGCAGTTTGAAATTACGACTATTTATACCCAACATATGCCAAGTACTGAAAGCGGCGTTTGGTTACATTTGTCCCAAACCTTCGAGCAGTTTCAAAATATCCCAAACATCAAAATGTCGGGGCCTGAGCCATATTTTGGAGCCAAATTCTGGCTCGCTGCACGTATTCGCAGTTTGATATTACGATTTTTATACCCAACATATGCCAAGTACTGAAAGCGGCAGTGAGTCACATTTTGTACAAACTCCCCTGCAGTTTTCGAAATATCCCAAACATCCCAATTTCGAGGCCTGAGCCATATTTTGGAGCCAAACTCTGACTCTCTGCACGAATTTGCAGTTTGAAATTACGACTTTTTTATACCCAATATATGCCAAGTACTGAAAGCGGAGTTTGGTCACATTTGTCCTAAACCCCCCTGCAGTTTTAAAAAAATCCAAAACATCCCAATTTCGAGGCCTGAGCCATATTTTGGAGCCAAATTCTGGCTCTCTGCACGTATTCGCAGTTTGAAATTACGATTTGTTTATACCCAACATATGCCAAGTACTGAAAGCGGCGTTTGGTCACATTTGTCCGAAACCTCCCTGCAGTTTTCAAAATATCCCAAACATCCCAATTTCGAGGCCTGAGCCATATTTTGGAGCCAAATTCTGGCTCTATGCACGTATTTGCAGTTTGAAATTACGACTTTTTATACCCAACATATGCCAAGTACTGAAAGCAGCAGTGAGTCACATTTTGCAGAAACTCCCTTGCAGTTTTCTAAATATCCCAAATATCCCAATTTCCAGGCCTTAGCCATGTTTTGGAGCCAAATTCTGGCTCTCTGCACGTATTCGCAGTTTGAAATTGCGACTTTTTTATATCCAACATATGCCAAGTTCTGAAAGCGGCGCTGGTCACATTTGTCCCAAACCTCCCTGTAGTTTTTAAAATATCCCAAACATCCCAATATCGAGGCCTGAGCCATATTTTGGAGCCAATGTCTGGCTCTCTGCCCGTATTCATATTTTGATATTACGACTTTTTATACCCAACATATGCCAAGTACTGAAATTGGCAGTTAGTCACATTTTGCACAAACTCCCCTGCAATTTTCAAAATATCCCAAACATCCCAATATCGAGACCTGAGCCATATTTTAGAGCCAAATTCTGGCTCTCTAAACGTATTCGCAGTTTGATATTACGATTTTTATACCCAACATATACCAAGTACTGAAAGCTGCAGTGAGTCACATTTTGCACAAACTCCCCTGCAGTTTTCGAAATATCCCAATTTCGAGGCCTGAGCCATATTTTAGAGCCAAATTCTGGCTCTCTAAACGTATTCGCAGTTTGATATTACGATTTTTATACCCAACATATGCCAAGTACTGAAAGTGGCAGTTAGTCACATTTTGCACAAACTCCCCTGCAGTTTTCAAAATATCCCAAACATCCCAATTTCGAAGCCTGAGCCATATTTTGGAACCAAATTTTGGCTCTCTGCACGTATTCGCAGTTTGAAGTTACGACTTTTTATACCCAACATATGCCAAATACTGAAAGCGGCATTGACTCACATTTTGCTAAACCCCCCCTGCAGTTTTCAAAATATCCCAAACATTCCAGATTCGATGCCTGAGCCATATTTTGGAGCCAAATTCTGGCTCTCTGCACGTATTCGCACTTTGAAATTACGACTTTTTATACCCAACATTTGCCAAGTTTTGAAAGCGGCGTTTGGTCATATTTGTCCCAAACCCCCCTGAAGTTTTAAAAATATCCCAAACATCCCAATTTCCAGGACTTAAGCATATTTTGGAGCCAAATTCTGGCTCTATGCACGTATTCGCAGATTGAAATTACGACTTTTTATACCCAACATATGCCAAGTCCTGAGAGCGGCATTGAGTCACATTTGGCACAAACTCCCCTGCAGTTTTCAAAAATATCCCAAATATCCCAATTTCAAGGCCTGAGCCATAATTTGGAGCCAAATTCTGGGTCTCTGCACGTATTCGCAGTTTGAAATTGCAAATTTTATACTCAACATATGCCAAGTACAGAAAGCGGCGTTTGGTCACATTTGTCCAAATCTCCCCTGCAGTTTTCAAAATATCCTAAACATCCCAATTTCGAGGCCTGAGCCATATTTTGCAGCCAAATTCTGGCTCTATGCACGTATTCGCAGATTGAAATTACGACTTTTTATACCCAACATATGCCAAGTCCTGAAAGCGGCAGTGAGTCACATTTTGCACAAACTCCCCTGCAGTTATCGAAATATCCTAAATATCCCAATTTCGAGGCCTGAGCCATATTTTGGAGCCAAATTCAGGGTCTCTGCACGTAATCATATTTTGATATTACGACTTTTTATACCCAACATATGCCAAGTACTGAAAGCGGCGTTTGGTGACATTTGTCTCAAATCCCCCTGCAGTTTTCAAAATATCCCAAACATCCCAATTTCGAGGCCTTAGCCATATTTTGGAGCCAAATTCTGGCTCTCTGCACGTATTCGCAGTTTGAAATTACTACTTTTTTATACCCAACATATGCCAAGTACTGAAAGCGTCGTTTGGTGACATTTGTCCCAAACCTCCCCTGCAGTTTTCAAAATATCCCAAACATCCCAATTTCGAGGCCTGAGCCATATTTTGGAGCCAAATTCTGGCTCTCTGCACGTATTCGCAGTTTAAAATTACGATTTTTTATACCCAATATATGCCAAGTACTGAAAGCGGTTGTGAGTCATATTTATCCCAAACCTCCCTGCAGTTTTCAAAATAACCTAAACATCCCAATTTCGAGGCCTGAGCCATATTTTGGAGCCAAATTTTGGCTCTATGCACGTATTCGCAGTTTGAAATTACGAATTTATATACCCAACATATGCCAAGTACTGAAAGCGGCGTTTCGTCACATTTGTCCGAAACCTCCCTGCAGTTTTCAAAATATCCCGAACATCCCAATATCGAGGCCTGAGCCATATTTTAGAGCCAAATTCTGGCTCTCTAAACGTATTCGCAGTTTGATATTACGATTTTTATACCCAACATATACCAAGTACTGAAAGCTGAAGTGAGTCACATTTTGCACAAACTCCCCTGCAGTTTTCTAAATATCCCAATTTCGAGGCCTGACCCATATTTTAGAGCCAAATTCTGGCTCTCTCTAACGTATTCGCAGTTTGATATTACGATTTTTATACCCAACATATGCCAAGTACTGAAAGTGGCAGTTAGTCACATTTTGCACAAACTCCCCTGCAGTTTTCAAAATATCCCAAACATCCCAGATTCGATGCCTGAACCATATTTTGGAGCCAAATTCTGGCTCTCTGAACGTATTCGCACTTTGAAATTACGACTTTTTATACCCAACATTTGCCAAGTTTTGAAAGCGGCGTTTGGTCATATTTGTCTCAAACCCCCCTGCAGTTTTCAAAATATCTCAAACATCCCAATTTCCAGGACTGAGGCATATTTTGAAGCCAAATTCTGGCTCTATGCACGTATTCGCAGTTTGAAATTACGACTTTTTATACCCAACATATGCAAAGTCCTGAGAGCGGCATTGAGTCACATTTGGCACAAACTCCACTGCAGTTTTCAAAAATATCCCAAATATCCCAATTTCAAGGCCTGAGCCATAATTTGGAGCCATATTCTGGTTCTCTGCACGTATTCGCAGTTTGAAATTGCAAATTTTATACTCAACATATGCCAAGTACAGAAAGCGGCGTTTGGTCACATTTGTCCTAATCTCCCCTGCAGTTTTCAAAATATCCTAAACATCCCAATTTGGAGGCCTGAGCCATATTTTGGAGCAAAATTCTGGCTCTATGCCCGTATTCGCAGATTGAAATTACGACTTTTTATACCCAACATATGCCAAGTCCTGAAAGCGGCAGTGAGTCACATTTTGCACAAACTTCCCTGCAGTTATCGAAATATCCCAAATATCCCAATTTCGAGACCTGAGCCATATTTTGGAGCCAAATTCTGGGTCTCTGCACGTAATCATATTTTGATATTACGACTTTTTATACCCAACATATGCCAAGTACTGAAAGTGGCAGTGAGTCACATTTTGCGCAAACTCCCCTGCAGTTTTCAAAATATCCCAAACATCCCAATTTTGAGGCCTGAGCCATATTTTGGAGGCAAGTTTTGGCTCTATGCACGTATTCGCGGTTTGAAATTACATTTTATACCCAACATATGCCAAGTCCTGAAAGCGGCAGTGAATTACATTTCGCTCAAACTCCCCTGCAGTTTTCGAAATATCCCAAATATCCCAATTTTGAGGCCTGAGCTATATTTTGGAGCCAAATTCTGGCTCTCTGCACATATTCACAGTTTGAAATTACGTCTTTTTTATACCCAACATATGCCAAGTATTGAAAGCGGCGTTTGGTGACATTTGTCGCAAATCCCCCTGCAGTTTTCAAAATATCCCAAACATCCCAATTTCGAGGCCTTAGCCACATTTTGGAGCCAAATTCTGGCTCTCTGCACGTATTCGCAGTTTGAAATTACTACTTTTTTATACCCAACATATGCCAAGTACTGAAAGCGTCGTTTGGTGACATTTGTCCCAAACCTCCCCTGCAGTTTTCAAAATATCCCAAACATCCCAATTTTGTGGCCTGAGCCATATTTTGGAGCCAAATTCTGGCTCTCTGCACGTATTCGCAGTTTAAAATTACGATTTTTTATACCCAATACATGCCAAGTACTGAAAGCGGTTGTGAGTCACATTTGTCCCAAACCTCCCTGCAGTTTTCAAAATAACCTAAACATCCCAATTTCGAGGCCTGAGCCATATTTTGGAGCCAAATTATGGCTCTATGCACGTATTCGCAATTTGAAATTACGAATTTATATACCCAACATATGCCAAGTACTGAAAGCGGCGTTTCGTCACATTTGTCCCAAACCTCCCTGCAGTTTTCAAAATATTCCAAACATCCCAATATCGAGGCCTGAGCCATATTTTAGAGCCAAATTCTGGCTCTCTAAACGTATTCGCAGTTTGATATTACGATTTTTATACCCAACATATACCAAGTACTGAAAGCTGCAGTGAGTCACATTTTGCACAAACTCCCCTGCAGTTTTTTAAATATCCCAATTTCGAGGCCTGACCCATATTTTAGAGCCAAATTCTGGCTCTCTCTAACGTATTCGCAGTTTGATATTACGATTTTTATACCCAACATATGCCAAGTACTGAAAGTGGCAGTGAGTCACATTTTGCGCAAACTCCCCTGCAGTTTTCAAAATATCCCAAACATCCCAATTTTGAGGCCTGAGCCATATTTTGGAGGCAAATTTTGGCTATATGCACGTATTCGCGGTTTGAAATTACATTTTATACCCAACATATTCCTAGTCCTGAAAGCGGCAGTGAAACACATTTCGCACAAACTCCCCCTGCAGTTTTCGAAATATCCCAAATATCCCAATTTCAAGGCCTGAGCCGTATTTTGGAGCCAAATTCTGGCACTCTGCACGTATTCGCAGTTTAAAATTGCGACTTTTTCATACCCAGCATATGCGAAGTCCTGAAAGCGGCGTTTGGTCACATTTGGCACAATCTCCCCTGCAGTTTTCCAAATATCCCAAACATCCCAATTTTAAGGCCTGATTCACATTTTCGAGCCAAATTCTGGCTCTCTGCACGTATTCGCAGTTTGAAATTACGATTTTTTATACCCAATATATGCCAAGTACTGAAAGCGGTTGTGAGTCACATTTGTCCCAAACCTCCCTGCAGTTTTCAAAATATCCCAAACATCCCAATATCATTGCCTGAGCCATATTTTGGAGTCAACGTCTGGATCTCTAAACGTGTTCACAGTTTGATATTACGACTTTTTATACCCAACATATGCCAAGTACTGAAAGTGGCAGTGAGTCACATTTTGCACAAACTCCCCTGCAGTTTCAAAATATCCCAAACATCCCAATTTCGAGGCCTGAGCCATATTTTGGAACCAAATATTGGCTCTCTGCACGTATTCGCGGTTTGAAATTACGACATTTTATACCCAACATATGCTAAGTCTTGAAAGAGGCAGTGTGTCACCTTTCGCACAAACTCCCCTGCAGTTTTCGAAATATCCCAAATACTCTAATTTCGAGGCCTGAGCCATATTTTGGAGCCAAATCCTGGCTCTCTGCACGTATTCGCAGTTTGAAATTACGACTTTTTTATACCCAACATATGCCAATTAAGTACTTAACGCGGCGTTTGGTAACCTTTTTGCCCAAACCCCCCCTGCAGTTTTCAAAATATCCCAAACATCCCAATTTCGAGGCCTGAGTCATATTTTGGAGCCAAATTCTGGTTCTCTGCACGTATTCGCAGTTTGAAATTACGACTTTTTTATACCCAACATATGCCAAGTACTGAAAGCGGCAGTGAGTCACATTTTGTACAAACTCCCCTGCAGTTTTCGAAATATCCCAAACATCCCAATTTCGAGGCCTGAGCCATATTTTGGAGCCAAACTCTGGCTCTCTGCACGTATTTGCAGTTTGAAATTACGACTTTTTTATACCCAATATATGCCAAGTACTGAAAGCGGAGTTTGGTCACATTTGTCCTAAACCCCCCCTGCAGTTTTCAAAATATCCAAAAAATCCCAATTTCGAGGCATGAGCCATATTTTGGAGCAAAATTCTGGCTCTCTGCACGTATTCGCAGTTTGAAATTACGAATTTATATACCCAACATATGCCAAGTACTGAAAGCGGCGTTTCGTCACAATTGTCCCAAACCTCCCTGCAGTTTTCAAAATATCCCAAACATCCCAATTTCGAGGCCTGAGCCATATTTTGGAACCAAATATTGGCTCTCTGTACGTATTCACGGTTTGAAATTACGACATTTTATACCCAACATATGCCAAGTCTTGAAAGAGGCAGTGTGTCAAATTTCACACAAACTCCCCTGCAGTTTTCGAAATATCCCAAATATCCTAATTTCGAGGCCTGAGCCATATTTTGGAGCCAAATTCTGGTTCTCTGCACGTATTCGGTGCTTGAAATTACGATTTTTTATACCCAATATATGCCAAGAACTGAAAGCGGTAGTGAGTCACATTTTGCACAAACTCCCCTGCAGTTTTCAAAATATCCCAAACATCCCAATTTTAAGGCCTGATTCACATTTTGGAACCAAATTCTGGCTCTCTGCACGTATTCGCAGTTTGAAATTACAATTTTTTATACCCAATATATGCCAAGTACTGAAAGCGGTAGTGAGTCACATTTGTCACAAACCTCCCTGTAGTTTTCAAAATATCCCAAACATCCCAATATCCAGGCCAGAGCCATATTTTGGAGCCAACGTCTGGCTCTCTGCCCGAATTCATATTTTGATATTACGACTTTTTATACCCAACATATGCCAAGTACTGAAAGTGGCAGTTAGTCACATTTTGCACAAACTCCCCTGCAGTTTTCAAAATATCCCAAACATCCCAATTTCGAGGCCTGAGCCATATTTTGGAACCAAATATTGGCTCTCTGCACGTATTCGCGGTTTGAAATTACGATATTTATACCCAACATATGCCATAAAGAGGCAGTTTGTCACATTTCGCACAAACTCCCCTGCAGTTTTCGAAATATCCCAAATATCCTAATTTCGAGGCGTGAGCCATATTTTGGAGCCAAATTCTGGCTCTCTGCACGTATTCGCAGTTTGAAATTACGACTTTTTTATACCCAACATATGCCAAGTACTTAACGCGGCGTTTGGTAACATTTTTCCCAAACCCCCCCTGCAGTTTTCAAAATAACCCAAACATCCCAATTTCGAGGCCTGAGCCATATTTTGGAGCCAAATTCTGGCTCTCTGCACGTATTCGCAGTTTGAAATTACGACTTTTTTATACCCAACATATGCCAAGTACTGAAAGCGGCGTTTGGTTACATTTGTCCCAAACCTCCCAGCAGTTTTCAAAATATCCCAAACATCTAAATGTCGAGGCCTGAGCCATATTATGGAGCCAAATTCTGGCTCTTTGCACGTATTCGCAGTTTGATATTACGATTTTTATACCCAACATATGCCAATTACTGAAAGCGGCAGTGAGTCACATTTTGTACAAACTCCCCTGCAGTTTTTTGAATATCATAAACATCCCAATTTCGAGGCCTGTGCCATATTTTGGAGCCAAACTCTGACTCTCTGCACGTATTTGCAGTTTGAAATTACGACTTTTTTATACCCAATATATGCCAAGTACTGAAAGCGGAGTTTGGTCACATTTGTCCTAAACCCCCCCTGCAGTTTTCAAAATATCCAAAAAATCCCAATTTCGAGGCATGAGCCATATTTTGGAGCCAAATTCTGGCTCTCTGCACGTATTCGCAGTTTGAAATTACGAATTTATATACCCAACATATGCCAAGTACTGAAAGTTTTGTTTCGTCACATTTAAGAACATAAGAACATAAGAACAAAGGCAACTGCAGAAGGCCTATTGGCCCATACGAGGCAGCTCCTATTTATAACCACCCAATCCCACTCATATACATGTCCAACCCTTGCTTGAAACAATCGAGGGACCCCACCTCCACAATGTTACGCGGCAATTGGTTCCACAAATCAACAACCCTGTTACTGAACCAGTATTTACCCAAGTCTTTCCTAAATCAAAACTTATCCAATTTATACCCATTGTTTCGTGTTCTGTCTTGTGTTGATACTTTTAATACCCTATTAATATCCCCTTTGTTATGTCCATTCACCCACTTGTAAACCTCTATCATGTCGCCCCTAACTCTTCGCCTTTCCAGTGAATGCAACTTAAGCTTTGTTAATCTTTCTTCATATGAAAGATTTCTAATTTGGGGAATTAACTTAGTCATCCTACGCTGGACACGTTCAAGTGAATTTATATCCATTCTATAATATGGCGACCAAAACTGAACTGCATAATCTAAATGGGGCCTAACTAGAGCAAGATATAGCTTGAGAACCACACCAGGTGTCTTGTTACTAACGCTGCGATTAATAAATCCAAGTGTCCGATTTGCCTTACTACGAACATTTATGCATATGAACATAAGAACATAAGAACAAAGGTAACTGCAGAAGGCCTATTGGCCCATACGAGGCAGCTCCTATTCTATAACCACCCAATCCCACTCATATACTTGTCCAACCCGCGCTTGAAACAATCGAGGGACCCCACCTCCACCACGTTACGCGGCAATTGGTTCCACAAATCTACAACCCTGTTACTGAACCAGTATTTACCCAAGTCTTTCCTAAATCTAAACTTATCCAATTTATACCCATTGTTTCGTGTTCTGTCCTGTGTTGATACTTTTAATACCCTATTAATATCCCCCTTGTTATGTCCATTCACCCACTTGTAAACCTCTATCATGTCGCCCCTAACTCTTCGCCTTTCCAGTGAATGCAACTTAAGCTTTGTTAATCTTTCTTCATATGAAAGATTTCTAATTTGGGGAATTAACTTAGTCATCCTACGCTGGACACGTTCAAGTGAATTTATATCCATTCTATAATATGGCGACCAAAACTGAACTGCATAATCTAAATGGGGCCTAACTAGAGCAAGAAATAGCTTGAGAACCACACCAGGTGTCTTGTTACTAACGCTGCGATTAATAAATCCAAGTGTCCGATTTGCCTTATTACGAACATTTATGCATTGATCCTTTTGTTTTAAATTCTTACTAATCATAACTCCCAGATCCCTTTCGCAATCCGACTTCGCAATCACAACACCATCTAGCTCGTATCTTAAAACTCTATCATCATTACCTAACCTCAGAACTTTACATTTATCAGCATTAAACTGCATCTGCCAATCCTTTGACCATTTCAAAACCCTATCTAGATCAACTTGAAGTGATAGTGAGTCCTCCTCCGAATTAATTTCCCTACCGATTTTCGTATCATCGGCAAATTTGCAAATGTTGCTACTCAAACCTGAATCTAAATCATTTATATATATTATAAACAACAGAGGTCCCAGGACAGAGCCTTGAGGCACTCCACTTACAACATTTTCCCACTCTGACTTGATTCCATTTATACTAACTCTCTGTTTCCTTTGGTATAGCCATGCCCTAATCCAGCTTAATATAGCACCCCCAATACCATGAGACTCTATTTTTTTTAATCAGTCTTTCATGTGGCACTGTATCAAAAGCTTTGCTAAAGTCAAGGTATACAACATCGCAATCCTTACCACTATCAACTGCCTCAACAATGCTAGAATAAAAAGATAACAAATTTGTTAAACATGAACGGCCATTTATAAAACCATGTTGCGACTCAATTATTAATTTATGTTTTTCAAGATGAAGACGAATTTTATTTGCTATTATAGATTCGAGTAACTTTCCCACAATAGACGTTAGGCTAATTGGTCGATAGTTAGACGCAAGTGATCTATCTCCTTTCTTAAAAACTGGTATCACATTAGCAACTTTCCAAAACTCTGGCACTCTGCCTGACTCTATTGATTTATTAAATATGGTTGACAGTGGGTCACAAAGCTCCTCTTTGCATTCTTTAAGCACCCTAGCAAACACTTCATCCGGCCCTGGGGATTTGTTTGGTTTGAGTTTTACTATTTGTTTAAGAACATCCTCCCTGGTAACTGCTAAACTCGTCAACCTGTCCTCGTCCCCACCCACATAGACTTGTTCGGCTGAAGGCATATTGTTAAGTTCCTCTTTAGTAAATACAGATACAAAATATTTATTAAAAATACTACTCATCTCTTCATCACTATCTGTTATTTGACCTGTCTCAGTTTTTAATGGACCTATCCTTTCCCTAGTCTTAGTACGATATAACTGAAAAAACCCTTTAGGATTTGTCTTTGCTTGCCCTGCTATGCGAACTTCATAGTTTCTTTTTGCTTTCCTTATCTCTTTTTTAACATTTCTAACCAGTTGTACGAATTCCTGTTCTAAAGTGACCTCCCCATTTTTAATCCTTTTGTACCAAGCTCTCTTTTTACCTATAAGGTTCTTCAAATTCTTTGTTATCCACTTTGGGTCATTAGTATACGATCTATTCAATTTGTATGGTATACTACGTTCCTGTGCTTTGTTTAGAATATTCTTAAATAAGTTATATATTGAATCCACATCGAAATCCCCATTTAAGTCACCTATCGCTGGGTTCATGTCTCGCTCCAAGACCGGCCCACACCCCATACCCAAGCCTTTCCAATCAATTTGACCCAAAAATTGATCCTTTTGTTTTAAATTCTTACTAATCATAACTCCCAGATCCCTTTCGCAATCCGACTTCGCAATCTCAACACCATCTAGCTCGTATCTTGTAACTCTATCATCATTACCTAACCTCAGAACTTTACATTTATCAGCATTAAACTGCATCTGCCAATCCTTTGACCATTTCAAAACCCTATCTAGATCAACTTGAAGTGATAGTGAGTCCTCCTCCGAATTAATTTCCCTACCGATTTTCGTATCATCTGCAAATTTGCAAATGTTGCTACTGAAACCTGAATCTAAATCATTTATATATATTATAAACAACAGAGGTCCCAGGACAGAGCCTTGAGGCACTCCACTTACAACATTTTCCTACTCTGACTTGATTCCATTTATACTAACTCTCTGTTTCCTTTGCTATAGCCATGCCCTAATCCAGCTTAATATAGCACCCCCAATACCATGAGACTCTATCTTTTTAATCAGTCTTTCATGTGGCACTGTATCAAAAGCTTTGCTAAAGTCAAGGTATACAACATCGCAATCCTTACCACTATCAACTGCCTCAACAATGCTAGAATAAAAAGATAACAAATTTGTTAAACATGAACGGCCATTTATAAAACCATGTTGCGACTCAATTATTAATTTATGTTTTTCAAGATGAAGACGAATTTTATTTGCTATTATAGATTCGAGTAACTTTCCCACAATAGACGTTAGGCTAATTGGTCGATAGTTAGACGCAAGTGATCTATCTCCTTTCTTAAAAACTGGTATCACATTAGCAACTTTCCAAAACTCTGGCACTCTGCCTGACTCTATTGATTTATTAAATATGGTTGACAGTGGGTCACAAAGCTCCTCTTTACATTCTTTAAGCACCCTGGCAAACACTTCATCCGGCCCTGGGGATTTTTTTGGTTTGAGTTTTACTATTTGTTTAAGAACATCCTCCCTGGTAACTGCTAAACTCGTCAACCTGTCCTCGTCCCCACCCACATAGACTTGTTCAGCTGAAGGCATATTGGTTAGTTCCTCTTTAGTAAATACAGATACAAAATATTTATTAAAAATACTACTCATCTCTTCATCACTATCTGTTATTTGACCTGTCTCAGTTTTTAATGGACCTATCCTTTCCCTAGTCTTAGTACGATATAACTGAAAAAAACCTTTAGGATTTGTCTTTGCTTGCCCTGCTATGCGAACTTCATAGTTTCTTTTTGCTTTCCTTATCTCTTTTTTAACATTTCTAACCAGTTGTACGAATTCCTGTTCTAAAGTGACCTCCCCATTTTTAATCCTTTTGTACCAAGCTCTCTTTTTCCCTATAAGGTTCTTCAAATTCTTTGTTATCCACTTTGGGTCATTAGTATTCGATCTATTAAATTTGTATGGTATACTACGTTCCTGTGCTTTGTTTTGAATATTCTTAAATAAGTTATATATTGAATCCGCATCGAAATCCCCATTTAAGTCACCTATCGCTGGGTTCATGTCTCGCTCCAAGACCGGCCCACACCCCATACCCAAGACTTTCCAATCAATTTGACCCAAAAAATTTCTTAGGCTATTAAAATCAGCTTTTCGAAAATCTGGCACTTTAACAGAATTTTCTCCTACTGGTCTATTCCATTCTATGCTAAATCTGATTTCTTTGTGATCACTGTTCCCTAGCTCACTCCCTATTTCGATGTCATTAATTTGTGTTTCCCTGTTAGTTAACACTAAATCTAAAATATTATTTTCCCGTGTTGGTTCCTTAATGTGTTGCGTAAGAAAGCAATCGTCAATTAATTCTAGAAAATCTTCTGCTTCACTATTCCCTGTTTTGTTCAACCAGTTTATTCTGCTAAAATTAAAGTCACCCATGACATAAATACTGTTAGATCTAGATGCTCTAGATATTTCATCCCATAGATGCTTTGCTTCCATTCTGTCTAAATTTGGTGGCCTATATATTACTCCTATTATAATATTATTAGCTTTTTCGTTTAATTCTATCCAAATAGTTACTGTGTGTGGCTCTGTTTTGATTCCCTCTTTGAGACTACATTTCAAATTGTCCCTAACATATATGGCTACTCCACCTCCTCGTCTAATATATCTATCTGTGTGAAATAGTTTAAATCCATATATTTGATATTCAGCTAATAGTTCTCTATTTTCTACATTCATCCACGTTTCGGTAAGTGCAATAATATCTATGTTTTCTGTGCAGACAAGAGCATTTAATTCGTTAATTTTATTTCTTAGACTTCTACTGTTAGTGTAATATACCTTAAGTGAATTGTTATTTTGCGGCCCTTCTCTTTCCCTGATCGTTTTGCCAATTCCTTTCTCCCACAAACACATACTTTTATTACCTCCTTCCTCCAAATCAATTCCCATACCTCTATCGACTAACAGTTTAAACCCAAACAAACACCTCTAACCACTTCTTCCAACGAGTTCGCAACAGCAACAACCCCAGCTCTCGATAGATGCACCCCCATCACGAGCATACATTTCATTTCTTCCATAGAAGTGCTCCCAGTTGTCTATGAAAGATATTGCATTTGATTTGCAATATCTTTCCAGCCGGCAATTGACACCAAGTGCCCTCGATATCCATTCATTTCCCACTCCCTTTCTTGGAAGAATGCCACATATGATCGGGATTCCTCCCTTGCTCCTAACTAATTCTATGGCTGTTTTATACCTCTGAATCAGTTCCTCACTCCTAACTCGACCAACATCATTTCCTCCCACGCTAATGCAAATAATGGGATTGTTCCCATTACCAGCCATAATATCATTCATGTTGTTTATAATATCACCAATGCCAGCTCCGGGATAGCAAACCCTTAACCTGTTCCCCCTATCTCTAGCACAAAACGCTCTATCCAAATACCTTATCTGGGAATCTCCCACAACTAAGGTTTGCTTAGGTACTTCCTTTACTCTCTGAGGGGCCTGCGCTTCCTTGCTCTTCGTTGCTTTCCCTTTTGCGCGATCCGCAGTCTCACCACAGCACTCGTCCTCTAAAACGTCAAATGAATTAGAAGTTGCTATGGCGTTTGAAGGCGGCTTTATCAAAGTCTTCTTAAGGCCCCTGTCCTTCACAACTCTCCAAGACGAGGTCCCTTTACTACTGGTCTCCTCCTTCGTTACTTCTCGTTGTTCTTTCAGCTGACGCACCTCCTCCCGCAGAGAGTCCAACTCTGTCCTCAGGGCTCCCACTAGAGTCACCAGGTCCTTAACTACAACTTCCATATTGCTATGATAATATAACAACACTCAGGAGCTCCGGTTAACACAACCTCTCACTGTGACTTCACCTGACTGATGACTTCACCTGACTGATGAAGTCAGGTGAAGTGCCAAACCTCCCTGCAGTTTTCAAAATATCCCAAACATCCCAATATCGAGGCCTGAGCCAAATTTTAGAGCCAAATTCTGGCTCTCTAAACGTATTCGCGTTTGATATTACGATTTTTATACCCAACATATACCAAGTACTGAAAGCTGCAGTGAGTCACATTTTGCACAAACTCCCCCTGCAGTTTTCGAAATATCCCAATTTCGAGGCCTGAGCCATATTTTAGAGCCAAATTCTGGCTCTCTAAACGTATTCGCAGTTTGATATTACGATTTTTATACCCAACATAAGCCAAGTACTGAAAATGGCAGTTAGTCACATTTTGCACAAACTCCCCTGCAGTTTTCAAAATATCCCAAACATCCCAATTTCGAGGCCTGAGCCATATTTTGGAACCAAATATTGGCTCTCTACAAGTATTCGCGGTTTGAAATTACGATATTTATACCCAACATATGCCAAGTCTTGAAAGAGGCAGTGTGTCACATTTCGCACAAACTCCCATGCAGTTTTCGAAATATCCCAAATATCCTAATTTCGAGGCCTGAGCCATATTTTGGAGCCAAATTCTGGCTCTCTGCACGTATTCGCAGTTTGAAATTACGACTTTTTTATACCCAACATATGCCAAGTACTTAACGCGGCGTTTGGTAACATTTTTCCCAAACCCCCCCTGCAGTTTTCAAAATAACCCAAACATTCCAATTTCGAGGCCTGAGCCATATTTTGGAGCCAAATTCTGGCTCTCTGCACGTATTCGCAGTTTGAAATTACGACTTTTTTATACCCCAACATATGCCAAGTACTGAAAGCGTCGTTTGGTGACATTTGTCCCAAACCTCCCCTGCAGTTTTCAAAATATCCCAAACATCCCAATTTCGAGGCCTGAGCCATATTTTGGAGCCAAATTCTGGCTCTCTGCACGTATTCGCAGTTTAAAATTACGATTTTTTATACCCAATATATGCCAAGTACTGAAAGCGGTTGTGAGTCATATTTATCCCAAACCTCCCTGCAGTTTTCAAAATAACCTAAACATCCCAATTTCGAGGCCTGAGCCATATTTTGGAGCCAAATTTTGGCTCTATGCACGTATTCGCAGTTTGAAATTACGAATTTTTATACCCAACATATGCCAAGTACTGAAAGCGGCGTTTCGTCACATTTGTCCGAAACCTCCCTGCAGTTTTCAAAATATCCCGAACATCCCAATATCGAGGCCTGAGCCATATTTTAGAGCCAAATTCTGGCTCTCTTAACGTATTCGCAGTTTGATATTACGATTTTTATACCCAACATATACCAAGTACTGAAAGCTGCAGTGAGTCACATTTTGCACAAACTCCCCTGCAGTTTTCTAAATATCCCAATTTCGAGGCCTGACCCATATTTTAGAGCCAAATTCTGGCTCTCTCTAACGTATTCGCAGTTTGATATTACGATTTTTATACCCAACATATGCCAAGTACTGAAAGTGGCAGTTAGTCACATTTTGCACAAACTCCCCTGCAGTTTTCAAAATATCCCAAACATCCCAGATTCGATGCCTGAACCATATTTTGGAGCCAAATTCTGGCTCTCTGAACGTATTCGCACTTTGAAATTACGACTTTTTATACCCAACATTTGCCAAGTTTTGAAAGCGGCGTTTGGTCATATTTGTCTCAAACCCCCCTGCAGTTTTCAAAATATCTCAAACATCCCAATTTCCAGGACTGAGGCATATTTTGAAGCCAAATTCTGGCTCTATGCACGTATTCGCAGTTTGAAATTACGACTTTTTATACCCAACATATGCAAAGTCCTGAGAGCGGCATTGAGTCACATTTGGCACAAACTCCCCTGCAGTTTTCAAAAATATCCCAAATATCCCAATTTCAAGGCCTGAGCCATAATTTGGAGCCATATTCTGGTTCTCTGCACGTATTCGCAGTTTGAAATTGCAAATTTTATACTCAACATATGCCAAGTACAGAAAGCGGCGTTTGGTCACATTTGTCCTAATCTCCCCTGCAGTTTTCAAAATATCCTAAACATCCCAATTTGGAGGCCTGAGCCATATTTTGGAGCAAAATTCTGGCTCTATGCCCGTATTCGCAGATTGAAATTACGACTTTTTATACCCAACATATGCCAAGTCCTGAAAGCGGCAGTGAGTCACATTTTGCACAAACTTCCCTGCAGTTATCGAAATATCCCAAATATCCCAATTTCGAGACCTGAGCCATATTTTGGAGCCAAATTCTGGGTCTCTGCACGTAATCATATTTTGATATTACGACTTTTTATACCCAACATATGCCAAGTACTGAAAGTGGCAGTGAGTCACATTTTGCGCAAACTCCCCTGCAGTTTTCAAAATATCCCAAACATCCCAATTTTGAGGCCTGAGCCATATTTTGGAGGCAAGTTTTGGCTCTATGCACGTATTCGCGGTTTGAAATTACATTTTATACCCAACATATGCCAAGTCCTGAAAGCGTCAGTGAATTACATTTCGCTCAAACTCCCCTGCAGTTTTCGAAATATCCCAAATATCCCAATTTTGAGGCCTGAGCTATATTTTGGAGCCAAATTCTGGCTCTCTGCACATATTCACAGTTTGAAATTACGTCTTTTTTATACCCAACATATGCCAAGTATTGAAAGCGGCGTTTGGTGACATTTGTCGCAAATCCCCCTGCAGTTTTCAAAATATCCCAAACATCCCAATTTCGAGGCCTTAGCCACATTTTGGAGCCAAATTCTGGCTCTCTGCACGTATTCGCAGTTTGAAATTACTACTTTTTTATACCCAACATATGCCAAGTACTGAAAGCGTCGTTTGGTGACATTTGTCCCAAACCTCCCCTGCAGTTTTCAAAATATCCCAAACATCCCAATTTCGTGGCCTGAGCCATATTTTGGAGCCAAATTCTGGCTCTCTGCACGTATTCGCAGTTTAAAATTACGATTTTTTATACCCAATACATGCCAAGTACTGAAAGCGGTTGTGAGTCACATTTGTCCCAAACCTCCCTGCAGTTTTCAAAATAACCTAAACATCCCAATTTCGAGGCCTGAGCCATATTTTGGAGCCAAATTATGGCTCTATGCACGTATTCGCAATTTGAAATTACGAATTTATATACCCAACATATGCCAAGTACTGAAAGCGGCGTTTCGTCACATTTGTCCCAAACCTCCCTGCAGTTTTCAAAATATTCCAAACATCCCAATATCGAGGCCTGAGCCATATTTTAGAGCCAAATTCTGGCTCTCTAAACGTATTCGCAGTTTGATATTACGATTTTTATACCCAACATATACCAAGTACTGAAAGCTGCAGTGAGTCTCATTTTGCACAAACTCCCCTGCAGTTTTTTAAATATCCCAATTTCGAGGCCTGACCCATATTTTAGAGCCAAATTCTGGCTCTCTCTAACGTATTCGCAGTTTGATATTACGATTTTTATACCCAACATATGCCAAGTACTGAAAGTGGCAGTGAGTCACATTTTGCGCAAACTCCCCTGCAGTTTTCAAAATATCCCAAACATCCCAATTTTGAGGCCTGAGCCATATTTTGGAGGCAAATTTTGGCTATATGCACGTATTCGCGGTTTGAAATTACATTTTATACCCAACATATTCCTAGTCCTGAAAGCGGCAGTGAAACACATTTCGCACAAACTCCCCCTGCAGTTTTCGAAATATCCCAAATATCCCAATTTCAAGGCCTGAGCCGTATTTTGGAGCCAAATTCTGGCACTCTGCACGTATTCGCAGTTTAAAATTGCGACTTTTTCATACCCAGCATATGCGAAGTCCTGAAAGCGGCGTTTGGTCACATTTGGCACAATCTCCCCTGCAGTTTTCCAAATATCCCAAACATCCCAATTTTAAGGCCTGATTCACATTTTCGAGCCAAATTCTGGCTCTCTGCACGTATTCGCAGTTTGAAATTACGATTTTTTATACCCAATATATGCCAAGTACTGAAAGCGGTTGTGAGTCACATTTGTCCCAAACCTCCCTGCAGTTTTCAAAATATCCCAAACATCCCAATATCGAGGCCTGAGCCATATTTTGGAGTCAACGTCTGGATCTCTAAACGTGTTCACAGTTTGATATTACGACTTTTTATACCCAACATATGCCAAGTACTGAAAGTGGCAGTGAGTCACATTTTGCACAAACTCCCCTGCAGTTTCAAAATATCCCAAACATCCCAATTTCGAGGCCTGAGCCATATTTTGGAACCAAATATTGGCTCTCTGCACGTATTCGCGGTTTGAAATTACGACATTTTATACCCAACATATGCTAAGTCTTGAAAGAGGCAGTGTGTCACCTTTCGCACAAACTCCCCTGCAGTTTTCGAAATATCCCAAATACTCTAATTTCGAGGCCTGAGCCATATTTTGGAGCCAAATCCTGGCTCTCTGCACGTATTCGCAGTTTGAAATTACGACTTTTTTATACCCAACATATGCCAATTAAGTACTTAACGCGGCGTTTGGTAACCTTTTTGCCCAAACCTCCCCTGCAGTTTTCAAAATATCCCAAACATCCCAATTTCGAGGCCTGAGCCATATTTTGGAGCCAAATTCTGGTTCTCTGCACGTATTCGCAGTTTGAAATTACGACTTTTTTATACCCAACATATGCCAAGTACTGAAAGCGGCAGTGAGTCACATTTTGTACAAACTCCCCTGCAGTTTTCGAAATATCCCAAACATCCCAATTTCGAGGCCTGAGCCATATTTTGGAGCCAAACTCTGGCTCTCTGCACGTATTTGCAGTTTGAAATTACGACTTTTTTATACCCAATATATGCCAAGTACTGAAAGCGGAGTTTGGTCACATTTGTCCTAAACCCCCCCTGCAGTTTTCAAAATATCCAAAAAATCCCAATTTCGAGGCATGAGCCATATTTTGGAGCCAATTTCTGGCTCTCTGCACGTATTCGCAGTTTGAAATTACGAATTTATATACCCAACATATGCCAAGTACTGAAAGCGGCGTTTCGTCACAATTGTCCCAAACCTCCCTGCAGTTTTCAAAATATCCCAAACATCCCAATTTCGAGGCCTGAGCCATATTTTGGAACCAAATATTGGCTCTCTGTACGTATTCACGGTTTGAAATTACGACATTTTATACCCAACATATGCCAAGTCTTGAAAGAGGCAGTGTGTCAAATTTCACACAAACTCCCCTGCAGTTTTCGAAATATCCCAAATATCCTAATTTCGAGGCCTGAGCCATATTTTGAGACAAATTCTGGCTCTCTGCACGTATTCTCAGTTTGAAATTAGGAGTTTTTTATACCCAACATATGCCAAGTACTGAACGCGGCGTTTGGTAATATTTTTCCCAAACCCCCCCTGCAGTTTTCAAAATATCCCAAACATCCCAATTTCGAGGCCTGAGCCATATTTTGGAGCCAAATTCTGGCTCTCTGCACGTATTCGCAGTTTGTAATTACGACTTTTTATACCCAACATATGCCAAGTACTGAAAGCGGAGTTTGGTTACATTTGTCCCAAACCTCCCTGCAGTTTTTAAAATATCCCAAACATTCAAATTTCGAGGCCTGAGCAATATTTTGAAGCCAAATTCTGGCTCTCTGCACGTATTCACAGTTTGAAATTACGACTTTTTTATTCCCAACATATGCGAAGTACTGAAAGCGGAGTTTTGTCACATTTGTCCCAGACCTCACTGCAGTTTTCAAAATATCCCAAACATCCCAATATCGAGGCCTGAGCCATATTTTGGAGTCAACGTCTGGATCTCTGCACGTATTCACAGTTTGATATTACGATTTTTATACCCAACATATGCCAAGTACTGAAAGTGGCAGTGAGTCACATTTTGCACAAACTCCCCTGCAGTTTTCAAAATATCCCAAACATCCCAATTTCGAGGCCTGAGCCATATTTTTGAACCAAATATTGGCTCTCTGCACGTATTCACGGTTTGAAATTACGACATTTTATGCCCAACATATGCCAAGTCTTGAAAGAGGCAGTGTGTCACATTTCGCACAAACTCCCCTTCAGTTTTCGAAATATCCCAAATATCCTAATTTCGAGGCCTGAGCCATATTTTGGAACCAAATTCTGGCTCTCTGCACGTATTCGCAGTTTGAAATTACGACTTTTTATACCCAACATATACCATGTACTGAAAGCGGCGTTAGGTCACATTTGTCCCAAACCCCCCCTGCAGTTTTCAAAATATCCCAAACATCCTAATTTCGAGGCCTGAGCCATATTTTGGAGCCAAATTCTGGCTCTATGCACGTATTCGCGGTTTGAAATTACGACATTTTATACCCAACATATGCCAAGTCTTAAAAGCGGCAGTGAGTCACATTTCGCACAAACTCCCCTTCAGTTTTCGAAATATCCCAAATATCCTAATTTCGAGGCCTGAGCCATATTTTGGAACCAAATTCTGGCTCTCTGCACGTATTCGCAGTTTGAAATTACGACTTTTTTATACCCAACATATACCATGTACTGAAAGCGGCGTTAGGTCACATTTGTCAAAAACCCCCCTGCAGTTTTCAAAATATCCCAAACATCCTAATTTCGAGGCCTGAGCCATATTTTGGAGCCAAATTCTGGCTCTATGCACGTATTCACAGTTTGAAATTACGACTTTTTTATACCCAACATATGCGAAGTACTGAAAGCGGAGTTTTGTCACATTTGTCCCAGACCTCCCTGCAGTTTTCAAAATATCCCAAACATCCCAATATCGAGGCCTGAGCCATATTTTGGAGTCAACGTCTGGATCTCTGCACGTATTCACAGTTTGATATTACGACTTTTTATACCCAACATATGCCAAGTACTGAAAGTGGCAGTGAGTCACATTTTGCACAAACTCCCCTGCAGTTTTCAAAATATCCCAAACATCCCAATTTCGAGGCCTGAGCCATATTTTTTAACCAAATATTGGCTCTCTGCACGTATTCACGGTTTGAAATTACGACATTTTATACCCAACATATGCCAAGTCTTGAAAGAGGCAGTGTGTCACATTTCGCACAAACTCCCCTTCAGTTTTCGAAATATCCCAAATATCCTAATTTCGAGGCCTGAGCCATATTTTGGAACCAAATTCTGGCTCTCTGCACGTATTCGCAGTTTGAAATTACGACTTTTTTATACCCAACATATACCATGTACTGAAAGCGGCGTTAGGTCACATTTGTCCCAAACCCCCCCTGCAGTTTTCAAAATATCCCAAACATCCTAATTTCGAGGCCTGAGCCATATTTTGGAGCCAAATTCTGTCTCTATGCACGTATTCACAGTTTGAAATTACGACTTTTTTATACCCAACATATGCGAAGTACTGAAAGCGGAGTTTTGTCACATTTGTCCCAGACCTCCCTGCAGTTTTCAAAATATCCCAAACATCCCAATATCGAGGCCTGAGCCATATTTTGGAACCAAATATTGGCTCTCTGTACGTATTCACGGTTTGAAATTACGACATTTTATACCCAACATATGCCAAGTCTTGAAAGAGGCAGTGTGTCACATTTCGCACAAACTCCCCTGCAGTTTTCAAAATATCCCAAACATCCCAATTTCAAGGCATGAGCCATATTTTGGAGCCAAATTCTGGCTCTCTGCCCGTATTCGCAGTTTGAAATTACGAATTTATATACCCAACATATGCCAAGTCCTGAAAGCGGCGTTTCGTCACATTTGTCCAAAACCTCCCTGCATAAGAACATAAGAACATAAGAACAAAGGTAACTGCAGAAGGCCTATTGGCCCATACAAGGCAGCTCCTATTCTATAACCACCCAATCCCACTCATATACTTGTCCAACCCGCGCTTGAAACAATCGAGGGACACCACCTCCACTACGTTACACAGCAATTGGTTCCTCAAATCAACAACCCTGTTACTGAACCAGTTTTTACCCAAGTTTTTCCTAAATCTAAACTTATCCAATTTATATCCATTGTTTCGTGTTCTGTCTTGTGTTGATATTTTTAATACCCTATTAATATCCCCCCTGTTATGTCCATTCATCCACTTGTAAACCTCTATCATGTCACCCCTAACTCTTCGCCATTCCATTGAATGCAACTTAAGCTTTGTTAATCTTTCTTCATATGAAAGATTTCTAATTTGGGGAATTAACTTAGTCATCCCACGTTGGACACGTTCAAGTGAATTTATATCCATTCTATAATACGGCGACCAAAACTGAACTGCATAATCTAAATGGGGCCTAACCAGAGCAAGATATAGCTTAAGAACCACACCAGGTGTCTTGTTACTAACGCTTCGATTAATAAATCCCAGTGTCCTATTCGCCTTATTACGAACATTCATGCATTGATCCTTTTGTTTTAAATTCTTACTAATCATAACTCCCAGATCCCTTTCGCAATCCGACTTCGCAATCTCAACACCATCTAGCTCGTATCTTGTAACTCTATCATCATTACCTAGCCTCAGAACTTTACATTTATCAGCATTAAACTGCATTTGCCAATCCTTTGACCATTTCAAAACCCTATCTAGATCAACTTGAAGTGATAGTGAGTCCTCCTCCGAATTAATTTCCCTACCGATTTTCGTATCATCGGCAAATTTGCAAATGTTGCTACTCAAACCTGAATCTAAATCATTTATATATATTATAAACAACAGAGGTCCCAGGAAAGAGCCCTGAGGTACTCCACTAACAACATTATCCCACTCTGACTTAACCCCATTTATACTAACTCTCTGTTTCCTTTGGAATAGCCATTCCCTAATCCAAGTTAATATAGCACCCCCAAAACCATGAGCATCTATTTTTTTAATTAGTCTTTCATGTGGCACTGTATCAAAAGCTTTACTAAAGTCAAGGTACTCAACATCACAATCCTTACCACTATCAACTGCCTCAACTATACTGGAACAAAAAGTTAGCAAATTTTCCAAAATATCCCAAACATCCCAATTTCGAGGCCTGAGCCATATTTTGGAGCCAAATTCTGGCTCTATGCACGTATTCGCAGATTGAAATTGCGACTTTTTATACCCAACATATGCTAAGTCCTGAAAGTGCAAGTTAGTCACATTTTGCACAAACTCCCCTGCAGTTTTCGAAATTTTCCAAATATCCCAATTTCGAGGCCTGAGCCATATTTTGGAGCCAAATTCTGGTTCTCTGCACGTATTCGGTGCTTGAAATTACGATTTTTTATACCCAATATATGCCAAGAACTGAAAGCGGTAGTGAGTCACATTTTGCACAAACTCCCCTGCAGTTTTCAAAATATCCCAAACATCCCAATTTTAAGGCCTGATTCACATTTTGGAACCAAATTCTGGCTCTCTGCACGTATTCGCAGTTTGAAATTACAATTTTTTATACCCAATATATGCCAAGTACTGAAAGCGGTAGTGAGTCACATTTGTCACAAACCTCCCTGTAGTTTTCAAAATATCCCAAACATCCCAATATCCAGGCCAGAGCCATATTTTGGAGCCAACGTCTGGCTCTCTGCCCGTATTCATATTTTGATATTACGACTTTTTATACCCAACATATGCCAAGTACTGAAAGTGGCAGTTAGTCACATTTTGCACAAACTCCCCTGCAGTTTTCAAAATATCCCAAACATCCCAATTTCGAGGCCTGAGCCATATTTTGGAACCAAATATTGGCTCTCTGCACGTATTCGCGGTTTGAAATTACGATATTTATACCCAACATATGCCATAAAGAGGCAGTTTGTCACATTTCGCACAAACTCCCCTGCAGTTTTCGAAATATCCCAAATATCCTAATTTCGAGGCGTGAGCCATATTTTGGAGCCAAATTCTGGCTCTCTGCACGTATTCGCAGTTTGAAATTACGACTTTTTTATACCCAACATATGCCAAGTACTTAACGCGGCGTTTGGTAACATTTTTCCCAAACCCCCCCTGCAGTTTTCAAAATAACCCAAACATCCCAATTTCGAGGCCTGAGCCATATTTTGGAGCCAAATTCTGGCTCTCTGCACGTATTCGCAGTTTGAAATTACGACTTTTTTATACCCAACATATGCCAAGTACTGAAAGCGGCGTTTGGTTACATTTGTCCCAAACCTCCCAGCAGTTTTCAAAATATCCCAAACATCTAAATGTCGAGGCCTGAGCCATATTATGGAGCCAAATTCTGGCTCTTTGCACGTATTCGCAGTTTGATATTACGATTTTTATACCCAACATATGCCAATTACTGAAAGCGGCAGTGAGTCACATTTTGTACAAACTCCCCTGCAGTTTTTTGAATATCATAAACATCCCAATTTCGAGGCCTGTGCCATATTTTGGAGCCAAACTCTGACTCTCTGCACGTATTTGCAGTTTGAAATTACGACTTTTTTATACCCAATATATGCCAAGTACTGAAAGCGGAGTTTGGTCACATTTGTCCTAAACCCCCCCTGCAGTTTTCAAAATATCCAAAAAATCCCAATTTCGAGGCATGAGCCATATTTTGGAGCCAAATTCTGGCTCTCTGCACGTATTCGCAGTTTGAAATTACGAATTTATATACCCAACATATGCCAAGTACTGAAAGTTTTGTTTCGTCACATTTAAGAACATAAGAACATAAGAACAAAGGCAACTGCAGAAGGCCTATTGGCCCATACGAGGCAGCTCCTATTTATAACCACCCAATCCCACTCATATACATGTCCAACCCTTGCTTGAAACAATGGAGGGACCCCACCTCCACAATGTTACGCGGCAATTGGTTCCACAAATCAACAACCCTGTTACTGAACCAGTATTTACCCAAGTCTTTCCTAAATCAAAACTTATCCAATTTATACCCATTGTTTCGTGTTCTGTCTTGTGTTGATACTTTTAATACCCTATTAATATCCCCTTTGTTATGTCCATTCACCCACTTGTAAACCTCTATCATGTCGCCCCTAACTCTTCGCCTTTCCAGTGAATGCAACTTAAGCTTTGTTAATCTTTCTTCATATGAAAGATTTCTAATTTGGGGAATTAACTTAGTCATCCTACGCTGGACACGTTCAAGTGAATTTATATCCATTCTATAATATGGCGACCAAAACTGAACTGCATAATCTAAATGGGGCCTAACTAGAGCAAGATATAGCTTGAGAACCACACCAGGTGTCTTGTTACTAACGCTGCGATTAATAAATCCAAGTGTCCGATTTGCCTTACTACGAACATTTATGCATTGATCCTTTTGTTTTAAATTCTTACTAATCATAACTCCCAGATCCCTTTCGCAATCCGACTTCGCAATCTCAACACCATCTAGCTCGTATCTTGTAACTCTATCATCATTACCTAACCTCAGAACTTTACATTTATCAGCATTAAACTGCATCTGCCAATCCTTTGACCATTTCAAAACCCAATCTAGATCAACTTGAAGTGATAGTGAGTCCTCCTCCGAATTAATTTCCCTACCGATTTTCGTATCATCGGCAAATTTGCAAATGTTGCTACTGAAACCTGAATCTAAATCATTTATATATATTATAAACAACAGAGGTCCCAGGACAGAGCCTTGAGGCACTCCACTTACAACATTTTCCCACTCTGACTTGATTCCATTTATACTAACTCTCTGTTTCCTTTGCTATAGCCATGCCCTAATCCAGCTTAATATAGCACCCCCAATACCATGAGACTCTATCTTTTTAATCAGTCTTTCATGTGGCACTGTATCAAAAGCTTTGCTAAAGTCAAGGTATACAACATCGCAATCCTTACCACTATCAACTGCCTCAACAATGCTAGAATAAAAAGATAACAAATTTGTTAAACATGAACGGCCATTTATAAAACCATGTTGCGACTCAATTATTAATTTATGTTTTTCAAGATGAAGACGAATTTTATTTGCTATTATAGATTCGAGTAACTTTCCCACAATAGACGTTAGGCTAATTGGTCGATAGTTAGACGCAAGTGATCTATCTCCTTTCTTAAAAACTGGTATCACATTAGCAACTTTCCAAAACTCTGGCACTCTGCCTGACTCTATTGATTTATTAAATATGGTTGACAGTGGGTCACAAAGCTCCTCTTTACATTCTTTAAGCACCCTGGCAAACACTTCATCCGGCCCTGGGGATTTTTTTGGTTTGAGTTTTACTATTTGTTTAAGAACATCCTCCCTGGTAACTGCTAAACTCGTCAACCTGTCCTCGTCCCCACCCACATAGACTTGTTCAGCTGAAGGCATATTGGTTAGTTCCTCTTTAGTAAATACAGATACAAAATATTTATTAAAAATACTACTCATCTCTTCATCACTATCTGTTATTTGACCTGTCTCAGTTTTTAATGGACCTATCCTTTCCCTAGTCTTAGTACGATATAACTGAAAAAAACCTTTAGGATTTGTCTTTGCTTGCCCTGCTATGCGAACTTCATAGTTTCTTTTTGCTTTCCTTATCTCTTTTTTAACATTTCTAACCAGTTGTACGAATTCCTGTTCTAAAGTGACCTCCCCATTTTTAATCCTTTTGTACCAAGCTCTCTTTTTCCCTATAAGGTTCTTCAAATTCTTTGTTATCCACTTTGGGTCATTAGTATTCGATCTATTAAATTTGTATGGTATACTACGTTCCTGTGCTTTGTTTTGAATATTCTTAAATAAGTTATATATTGAATCCGCATCGAAATCCCCATTTAAGTCACCTATCGCTGGGTTCATGTCTCGCTCCAAGACCGGCCCACACCCCATACCCAAGACTTTCCAATCAATTTGACCCAAAAAAATTCTTAGGCTATTAAAATCAGCTTTTCGAAAATCTGGCACTTTAACAGAATTTTCTCCTACTGGTCTATTCCATTCTATGCTAAATCTGATTTCTTTGTGATCACTGTTCCCTAGCTCACTCCCTATTTCGATGTCATTAATTTGTGTTTCCCTGTTAGTTAACACTAAATCTAAAATATTATTTTCCCGTGTTGGTTCCTTAATGTGTTGCGTAAGAAAGCAATCGTCAATTAATTCTAGAAAATCTTCTGCTTCACTATTCCCTGTTTTGTTCAACCAGTTTATTCTGCTAAAATTAAAGTCACCCATGACATAAATACTGTTAGATCTAGATCATCTATCGAGAGCTGGGGTTGTTGCTGTTGCGAACTCGCTAGAAGAAGTGGTTAGAGGTGTTTGTTTGGGTTTAAACTGTTAGTAGATAGAGGTATGGGAATTGATTTGGAGGAAGGAGGTAATAAAAGTATGTGTTTGTGGGAGAAAGGAATTGGCAAAACGATCAGGGAAAGAGAAGGTCCGCAAAATAACAATTCACTTAGGGTATATTACACTAACAGTAGAAGTCTAAGAAATAAAATTAACGAATTAAATGCTCTTGTCTGCACAGAAAAAATAGATATTATTGCACTTACCGAAACGTGGATGAATGTAGAAAATAGAGAACTATTAGCTGAATATCAAATATATGGATTTAAACTATTTCACACAGATAGATATATTAGACGAGGAGGTGGAGTAGCCATATATGTTAGGGACAATTTGAAATGTAGTCTCAAAGAGGGAATCAAAATAGAGCCACACACAGAAACTATTTGGATTGAATTAAACGAAAAAGCTAATAATATTATAATAGGAGTAATATATAGGCCACCAAATTTAGACAGAATGGAAGCAAAGCATCTATGGGATGAAATATTTAGAGCATCTAGATCTAACAGTATTTATGTCATGGGTGACTTTAATTTTAGCGGAATAAACTGGTTGAACAAAACAGGGTATAGTGAAGCAGAAGATTTTCTAGAATTAATTGACGATTGCTTTCTTACGCAACACATTAAGGAACCAACACGGGAAAATAATATTTTAGATTTAGTGTTAACTAACAGGGAAACGCAAATTAATGACATCGAAATAGGGAGTGAGCTAGGGAGCAGTGATCACAAAGAAATCAGATTTAGCATAGAATGGAATAGACCAGTAGGAGAAAATTCTGTTAAAGTGCCAGATTTTCGAAAAGCTGATTTTAATAGCCTAAGAAATTTTTTGGGTCAAATTGATTGGAAAGGCTTGGGTATGGGGTGTGGGCCGGTCTTGGAGCGAGACATGAACCCAGCGATAGGTGACTTAAATGGGGATTTCGATGTGGATTCAATATATAACTTATTTAAGAATATTCTAAACAAAGCACAGGAACGTAGTATACCATACAAATTGAATAGATCGTATACTAATGACCCAAAGTGGATAACAAAGAATTTGAAGAACCTTATAGGTAAAAAGAGAGCTTGGTACAAAAGGATTAAAAATGGGGAGGTCACTTTAGAACAGGAATTCGTACAACTGGTTAGAAATGTTAAAAAAGAGATAAGGAAAGCAAAAAGAAACTATGAAGTTCGCATAGCAGGGCAAGCAAAGACAAATCCTAAAGGGTTTTTTCAGTTATATCGTACTAAGACTAGGGAAAGGATAGGTCCATTAAAAACTGAGACAGGTCAAATAACAGATAGTGATGAAGAGATGAGTAGTATTTTTAATAAATATTTTGTATCTATATTTACTAAAGAGGAACTTAACAATATGCCTTCAGCCGAACAAGTCTATGTGGGTGGGGACGAGGACAGGTTGACGAGTTTAGCAGTTACCAGGGAGGATGTTCTTAAACAAATAGTAAAACTCAAACCAAACAAATCCCCAGGGCCGGATGAAGTGTTTGCTAGGGTGCTTAAAGAATGCAAAGAGGAGCTTTGTGACCCACTGTCAACCATATTTAATAAATCAATAGAGTCAGGCAGAGTGCCAGAGTTTTGGAAAGTTGCTAATGTGATACCAGTTTTTAAGAAAGGAGATAGATCACTTGCGTCTAACTATCGACCAATTAGCCTAACGTCTATTGTGGGAAAGTTACTCGAATCTATAATAGCAAATAAAATTCGTCTTCATCTTGAAAAGCATAAATTAATAATTGAGTCGCAACATGGTTTTATAAATGGCCGTTCATGTTTAACAAATTTGTTATCTTTTTATTCTAGCATTGTTGAGGCAGTTGATAGTGGTAAGGATTGCGATGTTGTATACCTTGACTTTAGCAAAGCTTTTGATACAGTGCCACATGAAAGACTGATTAAAAAAATAGAGTCTCATGGTATTGGGGGTGCTATATTAAGCTGGATTAGGGCATGGCTATACCAAAGGAAACAGAGAGTTAGTATAAATGGAATCAAGTCAGAGTGGGAAAATGTTGTAAGTGGAGTGCCTCAAGGCTCTGTCCTGGGACCTCTGTTGTTTATAATATATATAAATGATTTAGATTCAGGTTTGAGTAGCAACATTTGCAAATTTGCCGATGATACGAAAATCGGTAGGGAAATTAATTCGGAGGAGGACTCACTATCACTTCAAGTTGATCTAGATAGGGTTTTGAAATGGTCAAAGGATTGGCAGATGCAGTTTAATGCTGATAAATGTAAAGTTCTGAGGTTAGGTAATGATGATAGAGTTACAAGATACGAGCTAGATGGTGTTGTGATTGCGAAGTCGGATTGCGAAAGGGATCTGGGAGTTATGATTAGTAAGAATTTAAAACAAAAGGATCAATGCATAAATGTTCGTAATAAGGCAAATCGGACACTTGGATTTATTAATCGCAGCGTTAGTAACAAGACACCTGGTGTGGTTCTCAAGCTATATCTTGCTCTAGTTAGGCCCCATTTAGATTATGCAGTTCAGTTTTGGTCGCCATATTATAGAATGGATATAAATTCACTTGAACGTGTCCAGCGTAGGATGACTAAGTTAATTCCCCAAATTAGAAATCTTTCATATGAAGAAAGATTAACAAAGCTTAAGTTGCATTCACTGGAAAGGCGAAGAGTTAGGGGTGACATGATAGAGGTTTACAAGTGGATGAATGGACATAACCGGGGGGATATTAATAGGGTATTAAAAGTATCAACACAGGACAGAACACGAAACAATGGATATAAATTGGATAAGTTTAGATTTAGGAAAGACTTGGGTAAATACTGGTTCAGTAACAGGGTTGTTGATTTGTGGAACCAATTGCCGCGTAACATTGTGGAGGTGGGGTCCCTCGATTGTTTCAAGCACGGGTTGGACAAGTATATGAGTGGGATTGGGTGGTTATAGAATAGGAGCTGCCTCGTATGGGCCAATAGGCCTTCTGCAGTTACCTTTGTTCTTATGTTATGTTCTTATGCTCTAGATATTTCATCCCATAGGTGCTTTGCTTCCATTCTGTCTAAATTTGGTGGCCTATATATTACTCCTATTATAATATTATTAGCTTTTTCGTTTAATTCTATCCAAATAGTTTCTGTGTGTGGCTCTGTTTTGATTCCCTCTTTGAGACTACATTTCAAATTGTCCCTAACATATATGGCTACTCCACCTCCTCGTCTAATATATCTATCTGTGTGAAATAGTTTAAATCCATATATTTGATATTCAGCTAATAGTTCTCTATTTTCTACATTCATCCACGTTTCGGTAAGTGCAATAATATCTATGTTTTCTGTGCAGACAAGAGCATTTAATTCGTTAATTTTATTTCTTAGACTTCTACTGTTAGTGTAATATACCTTAAGTGAATTGTTATTTTGCGGCCCTTCTCTTTCCCTGATCGTTTTGCCAATTCCTTTCTCCCACAAACACATACTTTTATTACCTCCTTCCTCCAAATCAATTCCCATACCTCTATCTACTAACAGTTTAAACCCAAACAAACACCTCTAACCACTTCTTCCAACGAGTTCGCAACAGCAACAACCCCAGCTCTCGATAGATGCACCCCCATCACGAGCATACATTTCATTTCTTCCATAGAAGTGCTCCCAGTTGTCTATGAAAGATATTGCATTTGATTTGCAATATCTTTCCAGCCGGCAATTGACACCAAGTGCCCTCGATATCCATTCATTTCCCACTCCCTTTCTTGGAAGAATGCCACATATGATCGGGATTCCTCCCTTGCTCCTAACTAATTCTATGGCTGTTTTATACCTCTGAATCAGTTCCTCACTCCTAACTCGACCAACATCATTTCCTCCCACGCTAATGCAAATAATGGGATTGTTCCCATTACCAGCCATAATATCATTCATGTTGTTTATAATATCACCAATGCCAGCTCCGGGATAGCAAACCCTTAACCTGTTCCCCCTATCTCTAGCACAAAACGCTCTATCCAAATACCTTATCTGGGAATCTCCCACAACTAAGGTTTGCTTAGGTACTTCCTTTACTCTCTGAGGGGCCTGCGCTTCCTTGCTCTTCGTTGCTTTCCCTTTTGCGCGATCCGCAGTCTCACCACAGCACTCGTCCTCTAAAACGTCAAATGAATTAGAAGTTGCTATGGCGTTTGAAGGCGGCTTTATCAAAGTCTTCTTAAGGCCCCTGTCCTTCACAACTCTCCAAGACGAGGTCCCTTTACTACTGGTCTCCTCCTTCGTTACTTCTCGTTGTTCTTTCAGCTGACGCACCTCCTCCCGCAGAGAGTCCAACTCTGTCCTCAGGGCTCCCACTAGAGTCACCAGGTCCTTAACTACAACTTCCATATTGCTATGATAATATAACAACACTCAGGAGCTCCGGTTAACACAACCTCTCACTGTGACTTCACCTGACTGATGACTTCACCTGACTGATGAAGTCAGGTGAAGTGCCAAACCTCCCTGCAGTTTTCAAAATATCCCAAACATCCCAATATCGAGGCCTGAGCCAAATTTTAGAGCCAAATTCTGGCTCTCTAAACGTATTCGCGTTTGATATTACGATTTTTATACCCAACATATACCAAGTACTGAAAGCTGCAGTGAGTCACATTTTGCACAAACTCCCCCTGCAGTTTTCGAAATATCCCAATTTCGAGGCCTGAGCCATATTTTAGAGCCAAATTCTGGCTCTCTAAACGTATTCGCAGTTTGATATTACGATTTTTATACCCAACATAAGCCAAGTACTGAAAATGGCAGTTAGTCACATTTTGCACAAACTCCCCTGCAGTTTTCAAAATATCCCAAACATCCCAATTTCGAGGCCTGAGCCATATTTTGGAACCAAATATTGGCTCTCTACACGTATTCGCGGTTTGAAATTACGATATTTATACCCAACATATGCCAAGTCTTGAAAGAGGCAGTGTGTCACATTTCGCACAAACTCCCATGCAGTTTTCGAAATATCCCAAATATCCTAATTTCGAGGCCTGAGCCATATTTTGGAGCCAAATTCTGGCTCTCTGCACGTATTCGCAGTTTGAAATTACGACTTTTTTATACCCAACATATGCCAAGTACTTAACGCGGCGTTTGGTAACATTTTTCCCAAACCCCCCCTGCAGTTTTCAAAATAACCCAAACATTCCAATTTCGAGGCCTGAGCCATATTTTGGAGCCAAATTCTGGCTCTCTGCACGTATTCGCAGTTTGAAATTACGACTTTTTTATACCCCAACATATGCCAAGTACTGAAAGCGGCGTTAGGTTACATTTGTCCCAAACCTCCCAGCAGTTTTCAAAATATCCCAAACATCAAAATGTCGAGGCCTGAGCCATATTATGGAGCCAAATTCTGGCTACCTGCACGTATTCGCAGTTTGATATTACGATTTTTATACCCAACATATGCCAATTACTGAAAGCGGCAGTGAGTCACATTTTGTACAAACTCCCCTGCAGTTTTTGAAATATCCCAAACATCCCAATTTCGAGGCCTGAGCCATATTTTGGAGCCAAACTCTGACTCTCTGCACGTATTTGCAGTTTGAAATTACGACTTTTTTATACCCAATATATGCCAAGTACTGAAAGCGGAGTTTGGTCACATTTGTCCTAAACCCCCCCTGCAGTTTTCAAAATATCCAAAAAATCCCAATTTCGAGGCATGAGCCATATTTTGGAGCCAAATTCTGGCTCTCTGCACGTATTCGCAGTTTGAAATTACGAATTTATATACCCAACATATGCCAAGTACTGAAAGTGGTGTTTCGTCACATTTGTCCCAAACCTCCCTGCAGTTTTCAAAATATCTTAAACATCCCAATATCGAGGCCTGAGCCAAATTTTAGAGCCAAATTCTAGCTCTCTAAACGTATTCGCAGTTTGATATTACGATTTTTATACCCAACATATACCAAGTACTGAAAGCTGCAGTGAGTCACATTTTGCACAAACTCCCCCTGCAGTTTTCGAAATATCCCAATTTCGAGGCCTGAGCCATATTTTAGAGCCAAATTCTGGCTCTCTAAACGTATTCGCAGTTTGATATTACGATTTTTATACCCAACATAAGCCAAGTACTGAAAATGGCAGTTAGTCACATTTTGCACAAACTCCCCTGCAGTTTTCAAAATATCCCAAACATCCCAATTTCGAGGCCTGAGCCATATTTTGGAACCAAATTTTGGCTCTCTGCACGTATTCGCAGTTTGAAGTTACGACTTTTTATACCCAACATATGCCAAGTACTGAAAGCGGCAGTGACTCACATTTTGCTAAACCCCCCCTGCAGTTTTCAAAATATCCCAAACATCCCAGATTCGATGCCTGAGCCATATTTTGGAGCCAAATTCTGGCTCTCTGCACGTATTCGCACTTTGAAATTACGACTTTTTATACCCAACATTTGCCAAGTTTTGAAAGCGGTGTTTGGTCATATTTGTCCCAAACCCCCCTGCAGTTTTCAAAATATCCCAAACATCCCAATTTCCAGGACTGAGGCATATTTTGGAGCCAAATTCTGGCTCTATGCACGTATTCGCAGTTTGAAATTACGACATTTTATACCCAACATATGCCAAGTCCTGAGAGCGGCATTGAGACACATTTGGCACAAACTCCCCTGCAGTTTTCAAAAATATCCCAAATATCACAATTTCAAGGCCTGAGCCATAATTTGGAGCCAAATTCTGGGTCTCTGCCCGTATTCGCAGTTTGAAATTGCGAATTTTATACTCAACATATGCCAAGTACAGAAAGAGGTGTTTGGTCACATTTGTCCTAAACTCCCCTGCAGTTTTCAAAATATCCTAAACATCCCAATTTTGAGGCCTGGGCCATATTTTGGAGGCAAATTTTGGCTCTATGCACGTATTCGCGGTTTGAAATCACATTTTATACCCAACATATGCCAAGTCCTGAAAGCGGCAGTGAATCACATTTCGCACAAACTCCCCTGCAGTTTTCGAAATATCCCAAATATCCCAATTTTGAGGCCTGAGCTATATTTTGGAGCCAAATTCTGGCTCTCTGCACGTATTCACAGTTTGAAATTACGTCTTTTTTATTCCCAACATATGCCAAGTACTGAAAGCGCCGTTTGGTGACATTTGTCGCAAACCCCCCTGCAGTTTTCAAAATATCTCAAACATCCAAATTTCGAGGCCTGAGCCACATTTTGGAGCCAAATTCTGGCTCTCTGCATGTATTCGCAGTTTTAAATTACCTCTTTTTTATACCTAACATATGCCAAGTACTGAAACCGGCGTTTGGTGACATTTGTCCCAAACCCCCCCTGCAGTTTTCAAAATATCCCAAACATCCCAATTTCGAGGCCTGAGCCATATTTTGGAGCCAAATTCTGGCTCTCTGCACGTATTCGCAGTTTGAAATTACGAATTTATATACCCAACATATGCCAAGTACTGAAAGCGGCGTTTCGTCACATTTGTCCCAAACCTCCCTGCAGTTTTCAAAATATCCCAAACATCCCAATTTCGAGGCCGGAGCCATATTTTGGAGCCAAATTCTGGCTCTATGCACGTATTCGCAGATTGAAATTACGAATTTTTATACCCAACATAAGCTAAGTCCTGAAAGCGGCAGTTAGTCACATTTTGCGCAAACTCCCCTGAAGTTTTCGAAATATCCCAAATATCCCAATTTCGAGGCCTGAGCCGTATTTTGGAGCCAAATTCAGGCACTCTGCACGTATTCGCAGTTTAAAATTTCGACTTTTTCATACCCAACATATGCCAAGTCCTGAATGCGGCGTTTGGTCACATTTGGCCCAATCCCCCCCTGCAGTTTTCCAAATGTCCCAAACATCCCAATTTTAAGGCCTGATTCACATTTTGGAGCCAAATTCTGGCTCTCTGCACGTATTCGCAGTTTGAAATTACGACTTTTTTATACCCAACATATGCCAAGTACTGAAAGCGGCGTTTGGTTACATTTGTCCCAAACCTCCCAGCAGTTTTCAAAATATCCCAAACATCAAAATGTCGAGGCCTGAGCCATATTATGGAGCCAAATTCTGGCTACCTGCACGTATTCGCAGTATGATATTACGATTTTTATACCCAACATATGCCAATTACTGAAAGCGGCAGTGAGTCACATTTTGTACAAACTCCCCTGCAGTTTTTGAAATATCCCAAACATCCCAATTTCGAGGCCTGAGCCATATTTTGGAGCCAAACTCTGACTCTCTGCACGTATTTGCAGTTTGAAATTACGACTTTTTTATACCCAATATATGCCAAGTACTGAAAGCGGAGTTTGGTCACATTTGTCCTAAACCCCCCCTGCAGTTTTCAAAATATCCAAAAAATCCCAATTTCGAGGCATGAGCCATATTTTGGAGCCAAATTCTGGCTCTCTGCACGTATTCGCAGTTTGAAATTACGAATTTATATACCCAACATATGCCAAGTACTGAAAGTGGTGTTTCGTCACATTTGTCCCAAACCTCCCTGCAGTTTTCAAAATATCCCAAACATCCCAATATCGAGGCCTGAGCCAAATTTTAGAGCCAAATTCTAGCTCTCCAAACGTATTCGCAGTTTGATATTACGATTTTTATACCCAACATATACCAAGTACTGAAAGCTGCAGTGAGTCACATTTTGCACAAACTCCCCCTGCAGTTTTCGAAATATCCCAATTTCGAGGCCTGAGCCATATTTTAGAGCAAAATTCTGGCTCTCTAAACGTATTCGCAGTTTGATGTTACGATTTTTATACCCAACATAAGCCAAGTACTGAAAATGGCAGTTAGTCACATTTTGCACAAACTCCCCTGCAGTTTTCAAAATATCCCAAACATCCCAATTTCGAGGCCTGAGCCATATTTTGGAACCAAATTTTGGCTCTCTGCACGTATTCGCAGTTTGAAGTTACGACTTTTTATACCCAACATATGCCAAGTACTGAAAGCGGCAGTGACTCACATTTTGCTAAACCCCCCCTGCAGTTTTCAAAATATCCCAAACATCCCAGATTCGATGCCTGAGCCATATTTTGGAGCCAAATTCTGGCTCTCTGCACGTATTCGCACTTTGAAATTACGACTTTTTATACCCAACATTTGCCAAGTTTTGAAAGCGGTGTTTGGTCATATTTGTCCCAAACCCCCCTGCAGTTTTCAAAATATCCCAAACATCCCAATTTACAGGAGTGAGGCATATTTTGGAGCCAAATTCTGGCTCTATGCACGTATTCGCAGTTTGAAATTACGACATTTTATACCCAACATATGCCAAGTCCTGAGAGCGGCATTGAGACACATTTGGCACAAACTCCCCTGCAGTTTTCAAAAATATCCCAAATATCACAATTTCAAGGCCTGAGCCATAATTTGGAGCCAAATTCTGGGTCTCTGCCCGTATTCGCAGTTTGAAATTGCGAATTTTATACTCAACATATGCCAAGTACAGAAAGCGGAGTTTGGTCACATTTGTCCTAAACTCCCCTGCAGTTTTCAAAATATCCTAAACATCCCAATTTTGAGGCCTGGGCCATATTTTGGAGGCAAATTTTGGCTCTATGCACGTATTCGCGGTTTGAAATCACATTTTATACCCAACATATGCCAAGTCCTGAAAGCGGCAGTGAATCACATTTCGCACAAACTCCCCTGCAGTTTTCGAAATATCCCAAATATCCCAATTTTGAGGCCTGAGCTATATTTTGGAGCCAAATTCTGGCTCTCTGCACGTATTCACAGTTTGAAATTACGTCTTTTTTATACCCAATATATGCCAAGTACTGAAAGCGCCGTTTGGTGACATTTGTCGCAAACCCCCCTGCAGTTTTCAAAATATCTCAAACATCCAAATTTCGAGGCCTGAGCCACATTTTGGAGCCAAATTCTGGCTCTCTGCATGTATTCGCAGTTTAAATTACTTCTTTTTTATACCCAACATATGCCAAGTACTGAAACCGGCGTTTGGTGACATTTGTCCCAAACCCCCCCTGCAGTTTTCAAAATATCCCAAATATCCCAATTTCGAGGCCTGAGTCATATTTTTGAGCCAAATTCTGGCTCTCTGCACGTATTCGCAGTTTAAAATTACGACTTTTTTATACCCAACATATGCGAAGTACTAAAAGCGGAGTTTTGTCACATTTGTCCCAAACATCCCTGCAGTTTTCAAAATATCCCAAACATCCCAATATCGAGGCCTGAGCCATATTTTGGAGTCAACGTCTGGATCTCTGCACGTATTCACAGTTTGATATTACGACTTTTTATACCCAACATATGCCAAGTACTGAAAGTGGCAGTGAGTCACATTTTGCACAAACTCCCCTCCAGTTTTCAAAATATCCCAAACATCCCAATTTCGAGGCCTGAGCCATATTTTGGAACCAAATATTGGCTCTCTGCACGTATTCGCGGTTTGAAATTACGACATTTTATACCCAACATATGCCAAGTCGTGAAAGAGGCAGTTTGTCACATTTCGCACAAACTCCCCTGCAGTTTTCGAAATATCCCAAATATCCTAATTTCGAGGCATGAGCCATATTTTGGAGTCAACGTCTGGATCTCTGCACGTATTCACAGTTTGATATTACGACTTTTTATACCCAACATATGCCAAGTACTGAAAGTGGCAGTGAGTCACATTTTGCACAAACTCCCCTGCAGTTTTCAAAATATCCCAAACATCCCAATTTCGAGGCCTGAGCCATATTTTGGAACCAAATATTGGCTCTCTGCACGTATTCGCGGTTTGAAATTACGACTTTTTTATACCCAACATATGCCAAGTACTTAACGCGGCGTTTGGTAACATTTTTCCCAAACCCCAACTCCAGGTTTCAAAATATACCAAACATCCCAATTTCGAGGCCTGAGCCATATTTTGGAGCCAAATTCTGGCTCTCTGCACGTATTCGCAGTTTGAAATTACGACTTTTTATTCCCAACATATGCCAAGTACTGAAAGCGGCGTTTCGTCACATTTGTCCCAAACCTCCCTGCAGTTTTCAAAATATCCCAAACATCCCAATTTCGAGGGCTGAGCCATATTTTGGAGCCAAATTCTGGCTCTCTGCACGTATTCGCAGTTTGAAATTACGACTTTTTTATACCCAACATATGCCAAGTACTGAAAGCGGCGTTTGGTTACATTTGTCCCAAACCTCCCAGCAGTTTTCAAAATATCCCAAACATCAAAATATCGAGGCCTGAGCCATATTTTGGAGCCAAATTCTGGCTCTCTGCAAGTATTCGTAGTTTGATATTACGATTTTTATACCCAACATATGCCAAGTACTGAAAGCGGCAGTGAGTCACATTTTGTAGAAACTCCCCTGCAGTTTTCGAAATATCCCAAACATCCCAATTTCGAGGCCTGAGCCATATTTTGGAGCCAAACTCTGACTCTCTGCACGTATTTGCAGTTTGAAATTACGACTTTTTTATACCCAATATATGCCAAGTACTGAAAGCGGAGTTTGGTCACATTTGTCCTAATCCCCCCCTGCAGTTTTCAAAATATCCAAAAAATCCAAATTTCGAGGCATGAGCCATATTTTGGAGCCAAATTCTGGCTCTCTGCACGTATTCGCAGTTTGAAATTACGAATTTATATACCCAACATATGCCAAGTACTGAAAGCGGCGTTTCGTCACATTTGTCCCAAACCTCCCTGCAGTTTTCAAAATATCCCAAACATCCCAATTTCGAGGCCTGAGCCATATTTTGGAACCAAATATTGGCTCTCTGTTTGTATTCGCGGTTTGAAATTACGACATTTTATACCCAACATATGCCAAGTCATGAAAGAGGCAGTGTGTCAAATTTTCCACAAACTCCCCTGCAGTTTTCGAAATATCCCAAACATCCCAATTTCGAGGCCTGAGCCATATTTTGGAGCCAAATTCTGGCTCTCTGCACGTATTCGCAGTTTGAAATTACGACTTTTTATTCCCAACATATGCCAAGTACTGAAAGCGGAGTTTGGTTACATTTGTCCCAAACCTCCCTGCAGTTTTCAAAATATCCCAAACATCCAAATTTCGAGGCCTGAGCAATATTTTGAAGCCAAATTCTGGCTCTCTGCACGTATTCACAGTTTGAAATTACGACTTTTTTATACCCAACATAGGCGAAGTACTGAAAGCGGAGTTTTGTCACATTTGTCCCAGACCTCCCTGCAGTTTTCAAAATATCCCAAACATCCCAATATCGAGGCCTGAGCCATATTTTGGAGTCAACGTCTGGATCTCTGCACGTATTCACAGTTTGATATTACGACTTTTTATACCCAACATATGCCAAGTACTGAAAGTGGCAGTGAGTCACATTTTGCACAAACTCCCCTGCAGTTTTCAAAATATCCCAAACATCCCAATTTCGAGGCCTGAGCCATATTTTTGAACCAAATATTGGCTCTCTGCACGTATTCACGGTTTGAAATTTCGACATTTTATACCCAACATATGCCAAGTCTTGAAAGAGGCAGTGTGTCACATTTCGCACAAACTCCCCTTCAGTTTTCGAAATATCCCAAATATCCTAATTTCGAGGCCTGAGCCATATTTTGGAACCAAATTCTGGCTCTCTGCACGTATTCGCAGTTTGAAATTACGATTTTTTATACCCAACATATACCCTGTACTGAAAGCGGCGTTAGGTCACATTTGTCCCAAACCCCCTGCAGTTTTCAAAATATCCCAAACATCCTAATTTCGAGGCATGAGCCATATTTTGGAGCCAAATTCTGGCTCTATGCACGTATTCGCGGTTTGAAATTACGACATTTTATACCCAACATATGCCAAGTCTTGAATGCGGCAGTGAGTCACATTTCGCACAAACTCCCCTGCAATTTTCAAAATATCCCAAACATCCCAATTTCAAGGCATGAGCCATATTTTGGAGCCAAATTCTGGCTCTCTGCCCGTATTCGCTGTTTGAAATTACGAATTTATATACCCAACATATGCCAAGTCCTGAAAGCGGCGTTTCGTCACATTTGTCCAAAACCTCCCTGCATAAGAACATAAGAACAAAGGTAACTGCAGAAGGCCTATTGGCCCATACGAGGCAGCTCCTATTCTATAACCACCCAATCCCACTCATATACTTGTCCAACCCGCGCTTGAAACAATCGAGGGACACCACCTCCACTACGTTACACAGCAATTGGTTCCACAAATCAACAACCCTGTTACTGAACCAGTTTTTACCCAAGTTTTTCCTAAATCTAAACTTATCCAATTTATACCCATTGTTTCGTGTTCTGTCTTGTGTTGATATTTTTAATACCCTATTAATATCCCCCCTGTTATGTCCATTCATCCACTTGTAAACCTCGATCATGTCACCCCTAACTCTTCGCCTTTCCATTGAATGCAACTTAAGCTTTGTTAATCTTTCTTCATATGAAAGATTTCTAATTTGGGGAATTAACTTAGTCATCCCACGTTGGACACGTTCAAGTGAATTTATATCCATTCTATAATACGGCGACCAAAACTGAACTGCATAACCTAAATGGGGCCTAACCAGAGCAAGATATAGCTTAAGAACCACACCAGGTGTCTTGTTACTAACGCTTCGATTAATAAATCCCAGTGTCCTATTCGCCTTATTACGAACATTCATGCATTGATCCTTTTGTTTTAAATTCTTACTCCCAGAATCATAACTCCCAGATCCCTTTCGCAATCCGACTTCGCAATCTCAACACCATCTAGCTCGTATCTTGTAACTCTATCATCATTACCTAGCCTCAGAACTTTACATTTATCAGCATTAAACTGCATTTGCCAATCCTTTGACCATTTCAAAACCCTATCTAGATCAACTTGAAGTGATAGTGAGTCCTCCTCCGAATTAATTTCCCTACCGATTTTCGTATCATCGGCAAATTTGCAAATGTTGCTACTCAAACCTGAATCTAAATCATTTATATATATTATAAACAACAGAGGTCCCAGGAAAGAGCCCTGAGGTACTCCACTAACAACATTATCCCACTCTGACTTAACCCCATTTATACTAACTCTCTGTTTCCTTTGGAATAGCCATTCCCTAATCCAAGTTAATATAGCACCCCCAAAACCATGAGCTTCTATTTTTTTAATTAGTCTTTCATGTGGCACTGTATCAAAAGCTTTACTAAAGTCAAGGTACACAACATCACAATCCTTACCACTATCAACTGCCTCAACTATACTGGAATAAAAAGTTAGCAAATTTTTCAAAATATCCCAAACATCCCAATTTCGAGGCCTGAGCCATATTTTGGAGCCAAATTCTGGCTCTATGCACGTATTCGCAGATTGAAATTGCGACTTTTTATACCCAACATATGCTAAGTCCTGAAAGTGCAAGTTAGTCACATTTTGCACAAACTCCCCTGCAGTTTTCGAAATTTTCCAAATATCCATATTTCGAGGCCTGAGCCATATTTTGGAGCCAAATTCTGGTTCTCTGCACGTATTCGGTGCTTGAAATTACGATTTTTTATACCCAATATATGCCAAGAACTGAAAGCGGTAGTGAGTCACATTTTGCACAAACTCCCCTGCAGTTTTCAAAATATCCCAAACATCCCAATTTTAAGGCCTGATTCACATTTTGGAGCCAAATTCTGGCTCTCTGCACGTATTCGCAGTTTGAAATTACAATTTTTTATACTCAATATATGCCAAGTACTGAAAGCGGTAGTGAGTCACATTTTGCACAAACTCCACTGCAGTTTTCAAATATTCCATATATCCCAATTTCGAGGCCTGAGCCATATTTTGGAGCCAAATTCTGGCTCTCTGCACGTATTCGCTGTTTGAAATTACGATTTTTATACCCAACATATGCCAAGTACTGAAAGCGGCTTTTGGTCACATTTGTCCCAAACCTCCCTGCAGTTTTCAAAATATCCCAAACATCCCAATTTCGAGGCCTGAGCCATATTTTGGAGTCAAATTCTGGCTCTCTGCACGTATTCGCAGTTTGAAATTACGACTTTTTTATACCCAACATATGCGGAGTACTGAAAGAGGCGTTATGTCACATTTGTCCAAAACCTCCCTGCAGTTTTCAAAATATCCCAAACATCCCAATATCGAGGCCTGAGCAATATTTTGGAGCCAAATTCTGGCTCTGCACGTATTCACAGTTTAATATTACGACTTTTTATACCCAACATAAGCCAAGTACTGAAAGCGGCGTTTGGTCACATTTGTCCTAAACCTCCCTGCAGTTTTCAAAATATCCCAAACATGCTAATTTCGAGGCCTGAGCCATATTTTCGAGCCAAATTCTGGCTCTCTGCACGTATTCGCAGTTTGAAATTGCGAATTTTATACTCAACATATGCCAAGTACAGAAAGCGGTGTTTGGTCACATTTGTCCTAAACTCCCCTGCAGTTTTCAAAATATCCTAAACATCCCAATTTCGAGGCCTGAGCCATATTTTGGGGCCAAATTCTGGCTCTATGCACGTATTCGCAGATTGAAATTACGACTTTTTATACCCAACATATGCCAAGTCCTGAAAGCCGCAGTGAGTCACATTTTGCACAAACTCCCCTGCAGTTATCGAAATATCCTAAACATCCCAATTTCGAGGCCTGAGCCATATTTTGGAGCCAAATTCTGGGTCTCTGCACGTAATCATATTTTGATATTACGACTTTTTATACCCAACATATGCCAAGTACTGAAAGTGGCAGTGAGTCACATTTTGCGCAAACTCCCCTGCAGTTTTCAAAATATCCCAAACATCCCAATTTTGAGGCCTGGGCCATATTTTGGAGGCAAATTTTGGCTCTATGCACGTATTCGCGGTTTGAAATCACATTTTATACCCAACATATGCCAAGTCCTGAAAGCGGCAGTGAATCACATTTCGCACAAATTCCCCTGCAGTTTTCGAAATATCCCAAATATCCCAATTTTGAGGCCTGAGCTATATTTTGGAGCCAAATTCTGGCTCTCTGCACGTATTCACAGTTTGAAATTACTACTTTTTTATACCCAACATATGCCAAGTACTGAAAGCGCCGTTTGGTGACATTTGTCGCAAACCCCCCTGCAGTTTTCAAAATATCCCAAACATCCAAATTTCGAGGCCTGAGCCACATTTTGGAGCCAAATTCTGGCTCTCTGCACGTATTCGCAGTTTGAAATTACTACTTTTTTATACCCAACATATGCCAAGTACTGAAAGTGGCAGTGAGTCACATTTTGCGCAAACCCCCCTGCAGTTTTCAAAATATCCCAAACATCCAAATTTCGAGGCCTGAGCCACATTTTGGAGCCAAATTCTGGCTCTCTGCACGTATTCGCAGTTTGAAATTACTACTTTTTTATACCCAACATATGCCAAGTACTGAAACCGGCGTTTGGTGACATTTGTCCCAAACCCCCCCTGCAGTTTTCAAAATATCCCAAACATCCCAATTTCGAGGCCTGAGCCATATTTTGGAGCCAAATTCTGGCTCTCTGCACGTATTCGCAGTTTGAAATTACGAATTTATATACCAAACATATGCCAAGTACTGAAAGCGGCGTTTCGTCACATTTGTCCCAAACCTCCCTGCAGTTTTCAAAATATCCCAAACATCCCAATTTCGAGGCCTGAGCGATATTTTGGAGCCAAATTCTGGCTCTATGCACGTATTCGCAGATTGAAATTACAAATTTTTATACCCAACATAACCTAAGTCCTGCAAGCGGCAGTTAGTCACATTTTGCGCAAACTCCCCTGCAGTTTTCGAAATGTCCCAAATATCCCAATTTCGAGGCCTGAGCCGTATTTTGGAGCCAAATTCAGGCACTCTGCACGAATTCGCAGTTTAAAATTGCGACTTTTTCATACCCAACATATGCCAAGTCCTGAAAGCGGCGTTTGGTCACATATGACCCAATCCCCCCCCTGCAGTTTTCCAAATGTCCCAAACATCCCAATTTTAAGGCCTGATTCACATTTTGGAGCCAAATTCTGGCTCTCTGCACGTATTCGGAGTTTGAAATTACGATTTTTTATACCCAATATATGCCAAGTACTGAAAGTGGTTGTGAGTCACATTTGTCCCAAACCTCCCTGCAGTTTTCAAAATATCCCAAACATCCCAATTTCGAGGCCTGAGTCATATTTTTCAGCCAAATTCTGGCTCTCTGCACGTATTCGCAGTTTGAAATTACGACTTTTTTATACCCAACATATGCGAAGTACTGAAAGCGGAGTTTTGTCACATTTGTCCCAAACCTCCCTGCAGTTTTCAAAATATCCCAAACATCCCAATATCGAGGCCTGAGCCATATTTTGGAGTCAACGTCTGGATCTCTGCACGTATTTACAGTTTGATATTACGACTTTTTATACCCAACATATGCCAAGTACTGAAAGTGGCAGTGAGTCACATTTTGCACAAACTCCCCTGCAGTTTTCACAATATCCCAAACATCCCAATTTCGAGGCCTGAGCCATATTTTGGAACCAAATATTGGCTCTCTGCACGTATTCGCGGTTTGAAATTACGACATTTTATACCCAACATATGCCAAGTCTTGAAAGAGGCAGTTTGTCACATTTCGAACAAACTCCCCTGCAGTTTTCGAAATATCCCAAATATCCTAATTTCGAGGCCTGAGCCATATTTTGGAGCCAAATTCTGGCTCTCTGCACGTATTCGCAGTTTGAAATTACGACTTTTTTATGTCCAACATATGCCAAGTACTTAACGCGGCGTTTGGTAACATTTTTCCCAAACCCCCCCTCCAGTTTTCAAAATATCCCAAACATCCCAATTTCGAGACCTGAGCCATATTTTGGAGCCAAATTCTGGCTCTCTGCACGTATTCGCAGTTTGAAATTACGACTTTTTTATACCCAACATATGCCAAGTACTGAAAGCGGCGTTTGGTTACATTTGTCCCAAACCTCCCAGCAGTTTTCAAAATATCCCAAACATCAAAATATCGAGGCCTGAGCCATATTTTGGAGCCAAATTCTGGCTCTCTGCACGTATTCGCAGTTTGATATTACGATTTTTATACCCAACATATGCCAAGTACTGAAAGCGGCAGTGAGTCACATTTCGTACAAACTCCCCTGCAGTTTTCGAAATATCCCAAACATCCCAATTTCGAGGCCTGAGCCATATTTTGGTGCCAAACTCTGACTCTCTGCACGTATTTGCAGTTTGAAATTACGACTTTTTTATACCCAATATATGCCAAGTACTGAAAGCGGAGTTTGGTCACATTTGTCCTAAACCCCCCCTGCAGTTTTCAAAATATCCAAAACATCCTAATTTCGAGGCATGAGCCATATTTTGGAGCCAAATTCTGGCTCTCTGCACGTATTCGCAGTTTGAAATTACGAATTTAAATACCCAACATATGCAAAGTACTGAAAGCGGCGTTTCGTCACATTTGTCCCAAACCTCCCTGCAGTTTTCAAAATATCCCAAACATCCCAATTTCGAGGCCTGAGCCATATTTTGGAACCAAATATTGGCTCTCTGTATGTATTCGCGGTTTGAAATTACGACATTTTATACCCAACATATGCCAAGTCTTGAAAGAGGCAGTGTGTCACATTTCGCTCAAACTCCCCTGCAGTTTTCGAAATATCCCAAATATCCTAATTTCGAGGCCTGAGCCATATTTTGGAGCCAAATTCTGGCTCTCTGCACGTGTTCGCAGTATGAAATTACGACTTTTTTATACCCAAAATATGCCAAGTACTGAATGCGGCGTTTTGTAACATTTTTCCCAAACCCCCCCTGCAGTTTTCAAAATATCCCAAACATCCCAATTTCGAGGCCTGAGCCATATTTTGGAGCCAAATTTTGGCTCTCTGCACGTATTTGCAGTTTGAAATTACAACTTTTTTATACCCAACATATGCCAAGTACTGAAAACGGCGTTTGGTTACATTTGTCCCAAACCTCCCTGCAGTTTTCAAAATATCCCAAACATCCAAATTTCGAGGCCTGAGCAATATTTTGAAGCCAAATTCTGGCTCTCTGCACGTATTCACAGTTTGAAATTACGACTTTTTTATACCCAACATATGCGAAGTACTGAAAGCGCAGTTTTGTCACATTTGTCCCAGACCTCCCTGCAGTTTTCAAAATATCCCAAACATCCCAATATCGAGGCCTGAGCCATATTTTGGAGTCAACGTCTGGATCTCTGCACGTATTCACAGTTTGATATTACGACTTTTTATACCCAACATATGCCAAGTACTGAAAGTGGTAGTTAGTCACATTTTGCACAAACTCCCCTGCAGTTTTCAAAATATCCCAAACATCACAATTTCGATGCCTGAGCCATATTTTGGAACCAAATATTGGCTCTCTGCACGTATTCGCGGTTTGAAATTACGATATTTATACCCAACATATGCCAAGTCTTGAAAGAGGCAGTGTGTCACATTTCGCACAAACTCCCCTGCAGTTTTCGAAATATCCCAAATATCCTAATTTCGAGGCCTGAGCCATATTTTGGAGCCAAATTCTGGCTCTCTGCATATATTCGCAGTTTGAAATTACGACTTTTTTATACCCAACATATGCCAAGTACTTAACGCGGCGTTTGGTAACATTTTTCCCAAACCCCCCCCTGCAGTTTTCAAAATAACCCAAACATCCCAATTTCGAGGCCTGAGCCATATTTTGGAGCCAAATTCTGGCTCTCTGCACGTATTCGCAGTTTGAAATTACGACTTTTTTATACCCAACATATGCCAAGTACTGAAAGCGGCGTTTGGTTACATTTGTCCCAAACCTCCCAGCAGTTTTCAAAACATCCCAAACATCAAAATGTCGAGGCCTGAGCCATATTATGGAGCCAAATTCTGGCTCTCTGAACGTATTCGCAGTTTGATATTACGGTTTTTATACCCAACATATGCCAATTACTGAAAGCGGCAGTGAGTCACATTTTGTACAAACTCCCCTGCAGTTTTTTAAATATCCCAAACATCCCAATTTCGAGGCTTGAGCCATATTTTGGAGCCAAACTCTGACTCTCTGCACGTATTTGCAGTTTGAAATTACGACTTTTTTATACCCAATATATGCCAAGTACTGAAAGCGGAGTTTGGTCACATTTGTCCTAAACCCCCCCTGCAGTTTTCAAAATATCCAAAAAATCTTAATTTCGAGGCATGAGCCATATTTTGGAGCCAAATTCTGGCTCTCTGCACGTATTCGCAGTTTGAAATTACGAATTTATATACCCAACATATGCCAAGTACTGAAAGTGGTGTTTCGTCACATTTGTCCCAAACCTCCCTGCAGTTTTCAAAATATCCCAAACATCCCAATATCGAGGCCTGAGCCAAATTTTAGAGCCAAATTCTGGCTCTCTAAACGTATTCGCAGTTTGATATTACGATTTTTATACCCAACATATACCAAGTACTGAAAGCTGCAGTGAGTCACATTTGAGTGTGACTCACAGTGAGTGCAGTGAGTGTTGTTATATTATCATAGCAATATGGAAGTTGTAGTTAAGGACCTGGTGACTCTAGTGGGAGCCCTGAGGACAGAGTTGGACTCTCTGTGGGAGGAGGTGCGTCAGCTTAAAGAACAACGAGAAGTAACGAAGGAGGAGACCAGTAGTAAAGGGACCTCGTCTTGGAGAGTTGCGAAAGACAGGGGCCTTAAGAAGACTTTGATAAAGCCGCCTTCAAACGCCATAGCAACTTCTAATTCATTTGACGTTTTGGAGGACGAGTGCTGTGGTGAGACTGCGGATCGCGCAAAAGGGAAAGCAACGAAGAGAAAGGAAGCGCAGGCCCCTCAAAAAGTAAAGGTACCTAAGCAAACATTAGTTGTGGGAGATTCCCAGATAAGGTATTTGGATAGAGCGTTTTGTGCTAGAGATAGGGGGAACAGGTTAAGGGTTTGCTATCCCGGAGCTGGCATTGGTGATATTATAAACAACATGAATGATATTATGGCTGGTAATGGGAACAATCCCATTATTTGCATTAGCGTGGGAGGAAATGATGTTGGTCGAGTTAGGAGTGAGGAACTGATTCAGAGGTATAAAACAGCCATAGAATTAGTTAGGAGCAAGGGAGGAATCCCGATCATATGTGGCATTCTTCCAAGAAAGGGAGTGGGAAATGAATGGATATCGAGGGCACTTGGTGTCAATTGCCGGCTGGAAAGATATTGCAAATCAAATGCAATATCTTTCATAGACAACTGGGAACACTTCTATGGAAGAAATGAAATGTATGCTCGTGATGGGGTGCCGAAACGTGGATGAATGTAGAAAATAGAGAACTATTAGCTGAATATCAAATATACGGATTTAAACTATTTCACACAGATAGATATATTAGACGAGGAGGTGGAGTAGCCATATATGTTAGGGACAATTTGAAATGTAGTCTCAAAGAGGGAATCAAAACAGAGCCACACACAGAAACTATTTGGATAGAATTAAACGAAAAAGCTAATAATATTATAATAGGAGTAATATATAGGCCACCAAATTTAGACAGAATGGAAGCAAAGCACCTATGGGATGAAATATCTAGAGCATCTAGATCTTACAGTATTTATGTCATGGGTGACTTTAATTTTAGCGGAATAAACTGGTTGAACAAAACAGGAAATAGTGAAGCAGAAGATTTTCTAGAATTAATTGACGATTGCTTTCTTACGCAACACATTAAGGAACCAACACGGGAAAATAATATTTTAGATTTAGTGTTAACTAACAGGGAAACGCAAATTAATGACATCGAAATAGGGAGTGAGCTAGGGAGCAGTGATCACAAAGAAATCAGATTTAGCATAGAATGGAATAGACCAGTAGGAGAAAATTCTGTTAAAGTGCCAGATTTTCGAAAAGCTGATTTTAATAGCCTAAGAAATTTTTTGGGTCAAATTGATTGGAAAGTCTTGGGTATGGGGTGTGGGCCGGTCTTGGAGCGAGACATGAACCCAGCGATAGGTGACTTAAATGGGGATTTCGATGTGGATTCAATATATAACTTATTTAAGAATATTCTAAACAAAGCACAGGAACGTAGTATACCATACAAATTGAATAGATCGAATACTAATGACCCAAAGTGGATAACAAAGAATTTGAAGAACCTTATAGGTAAAAAGAGAGCTTGGTACAAAAGGATTAAAAATGGGGAGGTCACTTTAGAACAGGAATTCGTACAACTGGTTAGAAATGTTAAAAAAGAGATAAGGAAAGCAAAAAGAAACTATGAAGTTCGCATAGCAGGGCAAGCAAAGACAAATCCTAAAGGGTTTTTTCAGTTATATCGTACTAAGACTAGGGAAAGGATAGGTCCATTAAAAACTGATACAGGTCAAATAACAGATAGTGATGAAGAGATGAGTAGTATTTTTAATAAATATTTTGTATCTGTATTTACTAAAGAGGAACTTAACAATATGCCTTCAGCTGAACAAGTCTATGTGGGTGGGGACGAGGACAGGTTGACGAGTTTAGCAGTTACCAGGGAGGATGTTCTTAAACAAATAGTAAAACTCAAACCAAACAAATCCCCAGGGCCGGATGAAGTGTTTGCCAGGGTGCTTAAAGAATGCAAAGAGGAGCTTTGTGACCCACTGTCAACCATATTTAATAAATCAATAGAGTCAGGCAGAGTGCCAGAGTTTTGGAAAGTTGCTAATGTGATACCAGTTTTTAAGAAAGGAGATAGATCACTTGCGTCTAACTATCGACCAATTAGCCTAACGTCTATTGTGGGAAAGTTACTCGAATCTATAATAGCAAATAAAATTCATCTTCATCTTGAAAAACATAAATTAATAATTGAGTCTCAACATGGTTTTATAAATGGCCGTTCATGTTTAACAAATTTGTTATCTTTTTATTCTAGCATTGTTGAGGCAGTTGATAGTGGTAAGGATTGCGATGTTGTATACCTTGACTTTAGCAAAGCTTTTGATACAGTGCCACATGAAAGACTGATTAAAAAGATAGAGTCTCATGGTATTGGGGGTGCTATATTAAGCTGGATTAGGGCATGGCTATACCAAAGGAAACAGAGAGTTAGTATAAATGGAATCAAGTCAGAGTGGGAAAATGTTGTAAGCGGAGTGCCTCAAGGCTCTGTCCTGGGACCTCTGTTGTTTATAATATATATAAATGATTTAGATTCAGGTTTGAGTAGCAACATTTGCAAATTTGCCGATGATACGAAAATCGGTAGGGAAATTAATTCGGAGGAGGACTCACTATCACTTCAAGTTGATCTAGATAGGGTTTTGAAATGGTCAAAGGATAGGCATATGCAGTTTAATGCTGATAAATGTAAAGTTCTGAGGTTAGGTAATGATGATAGAGTTACAAGATACGAGCTAGATGGTGTTGTGATTGCGAAGTCGGATTGCGAAAGGGATCTGGGAGTTATGATTAGTAAGAATTTAAAACAAAAGGATCAATGCATAAATGTTCGTAATAAGGCAAATCGGACACTTGGATTTATTAATCGCAGCGTTAGTAACAAGACACCTGGTGTGGTTCTCAAGCTATATCTTGCTCTAGTTAGGCCCCATTTAGATTATGCAGTTCAGTTTTGGTCGCCATATTATAGAATGGATATAAATTCACTTGAACGTGTCCAGCGTAGGATGACTAAGTTAATTCCCCAAATTAGAAATCTTTCATATGAAGAAAGATTAACAAAGCTTAAGTTGCATTCACTGGAAAGGCGAAGAGTTAGGGGCGACATGATAGAGGTTTACAAGTGGGTGAATGGACATAACAAGGGGGATATTAATAGGGTATTAAAAGTATCAACACAGGACAGAACACGAAATAATGGGTATAAATTGGATAAGTTTAGATTTAGGAAAGACTTGGGTAAATACTGGTTCAGTAACAGGGTTGTTGATTTGTGGAACCAATTGCCGCGTAACGTGGTGGAGGTGGGGTCCCTCGATTGTTTCAAGCGCGGGTTGGACAAGTATATGAGTGGGATTGGGTGGTTATAGAATAGGAGCTGCCTCGAATGGGCCAATAGGCCTTCTGCAGTTACCTTTGTTCTTATGTTCTTATGTTCTTATCTATCGAGAGCTGGGGTTGTTGCTGTTGCGAACTCGTTGGAGGAAGTGGTTAGAGGTGTTTGTTTGGGTTTAAACTGTTAGTAGATAGAGGTATGGGAATTGATTTGGAGGAAGGAGGTAATAAAAGTATGTGCTTGTGGGAGAAAGGAATTGGCAAAACGATCAGGGAAAGAGAAGGTCCGCAAAATAACAATTCACTTAGGGTATATTACACTAACAGTAGAAGTCTAAGAAATAAAATTAACGAATTAAATGCTCTTGTCTGCACAGAAAAAATTGATATTATTGCACTTACCGAAACGTGGATGAATGTAGAAAATAGAGAACTATTAAGAGAAAATAGAGAAAATAGAGAATAATTTTATAGAGAAAATTCTGTTAAAGTGCCAGATTTTCGAAAAGCTGATTTTAATAGCCTAAGAAATTTTTTGGGTCAAATTGATTGGAAAGTCTTGGGTATGGGGTGTGGGCCGGTCTTGGAGCGAGACATGAACCCAGCGATAGGTGACTTAAATGGGGATTTCGATGTGGATTCAATATATAACTTATTTAAGAATATTCTAAACAAAGCACAGGAACGTAGTATACCATACAAATTGAATAGATCGAATACTAATGACCCAAAGTGGATAACAAAGAATTTGAAGAACCTTATAGGTAAAAAGAGAGCTTGGTACAAAAGGATTAAAAATGGGGAGGTCACTTTAGAACAGGAATTCGTACAACTGGTTAGAAATGTTAAAAAAGAGTTAAGGAAAGCAAAAAGAAACTATGAAGTTCGCATAGCAGGGCAAGCAAAGACAAATCCTAAAGGGTTTTTTCAGTTATATCGTACTAAGACTAGGGAAAGGATAGGTCCAGTAAAAACTGATACAGGTCAAATAACAGATAGTGATGAAGAGATGAGTAGTATTTTTAATAAATATTTTGTATCTGTATTTACTAAAGAGGAACTTAACAATATGCCTTCAGCCGAACAAGTCTATGTGGGTGGGGACGAGGACAGGTTGACGAGTTTAGCAGTTACCAGGGAGGATGTTCTTAAACAAATAGTAAAACTCAAACCAAACAAATCCCCAGGGCCGGATGAAGTGTTTGCCAGGGTGCTTAAAAAATGCAAAGAGGAGCTTTGTGACCCACTGTCAACCATATTTAATAAATCAATAGAGTCAGGCAGAGTGCCAGAGTTTTGGAAAGTTGCTAATGTGATACCAGTTTTTAAGAAAGGAGATAGATCACTTGCGTCTAACTATCGACCAATTAGCCTAACGTCTATTGTGGGAAAGTTACTCGAATCTATAATAGCAAATAAAATTCATCTTCATCTTGAAAAACATAAATTAATAATTGAGTCTCAACATGGTTTAATAAATGGCCGTTCATGTTTAACAAATTTGTTATCTTTTTATTCTAGCATTGTTGAGGCAGTTGATAGTGGTAAGGATTGCGATGTTGTATACCTTGACTTTAGCAAAGCTTTTGATACAGTGCCACATGAAAGACTGATTAAAAAGATAGAGTCTCATGGTATTGGGGGTGCTATATTAAGCTGGATTAGGGCATGGCTATACCAAAGGAAACAGAGAGTTAGTATAAATGGAATCAAGTCAGAGTGGGAAAATGTTGTAAGCGGAGTGCCTCAAGGCTCTGTCCTGGGACCTCTGTTGTTTATAATATATATAAATGATTTAGATTCAGGTTTGAGTAGCAACATTTGCAAATTTGCCGATGATACGAAAATCGGTAGGGAAATTAATTCGGAGGAGGACTCACTATCACTTCAAGTTGATCTAGATAGGGTTTTGAAATGGTCAAAGGATAGGCAGATGCAGTTTAATGCTGATAAATGTAAAGTTCTGAGGTTAGGTAATGATGATAGAGTTACAAGATACGAGCTAGATGGTGTTGTGATTGCGAAGTCGGATTGCGAAAGGGATCTGGGAGTTATGATTAGTAAGAATTTAAAACAAAAGGATCAATGCATAAATGTTCGTAATAAGGCAAATCGGACACTTGGATTTATTAATCGCAGCGTTAGTAACAAGACACCTGGTGTGGTTCTCAAGCTATATCTTGCTCTAGTTAGGCCCCATTTAGATTATGCAGTTCAGTTTTGGTCGCCATATTATAGAATGGATATAAATTCACTTGAACGTGTCCAGCGTAGGATGACTAAGTTAATTCCCCAAATTAGAAATCTTTCATATGAAGAAAGATTAACAAAGCTTAAGTTGCATTCACTGGAAAGGCGAAGAGTTAGGGGCGACATGATAGAGGTTTACAAGTGGGTGAATGGACATAACAAGGGGGATATTAATAGGGTATTAAAAGTATCAACACAGGACAGAACACGAAATAATGGGTATAAATTGGATAAGTTTAGATTTAGGAAAGACTTGGGTAAATACTGGTTCAGTAACAGGGTTGTTGATTTGTGGAACCAATTGCCGCGTAACGTGGTGGAGGTGGGGTCCCTCGATTGTTTCAAGCGCGGGTTGGACAAGTATATGAGTGGGATTGGGTGGTTATAGAATAGGAGCTGCCTCGAATGGGCCAATAGGCCTTCTGCAGTTACCTTTGTTCTTATGTTCTTATGTTCTTATCTATCGAGAGCTGGGGTTGTTGCTGTTGCGAACTCGTTGGAGGAAGTGGTTAGAGGTGTTTGTTTGGGTTTAAACTGTTAGTAGATAGAGGTATGGGAATTGATTTGGAGGAAGGAGGTAATAAAAGTATGTGTTTGTGGGAGAAAGGAATTGGCAAAACGATCAGGGAAAGAGAAGGTCCGCAAAATAACAATTCACTTAGGGTATATTACACTAACAGTAGAAGTCTAAGAAATAAAATTAACGAATTAAATGCTCTTGTCTGCACAGAAAAAATTGATATTATTGCACTTACCGAAACGTGGATGAATGTAGAAAATAGAGAACTATTAAGAGAAAATAGAGAAAATAGAGAATAATTTTATAGAGAAAATTCTGTTAAAGTGCCAGATTTTCGAAAAGCTGATTTTAATAGCCTAAGAAATTTTTTGGGTCAAATTGATTGGAAAGTCTTGGGTATGGGGTGTGGGCCGGTCTTGGAGCGAGACATGAACCCAGCGATAGGTGACTTAAATGGGGATTTCGATGTGGATTCAATATATAACTTATTTAAGAATATTCTAAACAAAGCACAGGAACGTAGTATACCATACAAATTGAATAGATCGAATACTAATGACCCAAAGTGGATAACAAAGAATTTGAAGAACCTTATAGGTAAAAAGAGAGCTTGGTACAAAAGGATTAAAAATGGGGAGGTCACTTTAGAACAGGAATTCGTACAACTGGTTAGAAATGTTAAAAAAGAGTTAAGGAAAGCAAAAAGAAACTATGAAGTTCGCATAGCAGGGCAAGCAAAGACAAATCCTAAAGGGTTTTTTCAGTTATATCGTACTAAGACTAGGGAAAGGATAGGTCCAGTAAAAACTGATACAGGTCAAATAACAGATAGTGATGAAGAGATGAGTAGTATTTTTAATAAATATTTTGTATCTGTATTTACTAAAGAGGAACTTAACAATATGCCTTCAGCTGAACAAGTCTATGTGGGTGGGGACGAGGACAGGTTGACGAGTTTAGCAGTTACCAGGGAGGATGTTCTTAAACAAATAGTAAAACTCAAACCAAACAAATCCCCAGGGCCGGATGAAGTGTTTGCCAGGGTGCTTAAAGAATGCAAAGAGGAGCTTTGTGACCCACTGTCAACCATATTTAATAAATCAATAGAGTCAGGCAGAGTGCCAGAGTTTTGGAAAGTTGCTAATGTGATACCAGTTTTTAAGAAAGGAGATAGATCACTTGCGTCTAACTATCGACCAATTAGCCTAACGTCTATTGTGGGAAAGTTACTCGAATCTATAATAGCAAATAAAATTCGTCTTCATCTTGAAAAACATAAATTAATAATTGAGTCTCAACATGGTTTTATAAATGGCCGTTCATGTTTAACAAATTTGTTATATTTTTATTCTAGCATTGTTGAGGCAGTTGATAGTGGTAAGGATTGCGATGTTGTATACCTTGACTTTAGCAAAGCTTTTGATACAGTGCCACATGAAAGACTGATTAAAAAGATAGAGTCTCATGGTATTGGGGGTGCTATATTAAGCTGGATTAGGGCATGGCTATACCAAAGGAAACAGAGAGTTAGTATAAATGGAATCAAGTCAGAGTGGGAAAATGTTGTAAGTGGAGTGCCTCAAGGCTCTGACCTGGGCCTCTGTTGTTTATAATATATATAAATGATTTAGATTCAGGTTTGAGTAGCAACATTTGCAAATTTGCCGATGATACGAAAATCGGTAGGGAAATTAATTCGGAGGAGGACTCACTATCACTTCAAGTTGATCTAGATAGGGTTTTGAAATGGTCAAAGGATTGGCAGATGCAGTTTAATGCTGATAAATGTAAAGTTCTGAGGTTAGGTAATGATGATAGAGTTACAAGATACGAGCTAGATGGTGTTGTGATTGCGAAGTCGGATTGCGAAAGGGATCTGGGAGTTATGATTAGTAAGAATTTAAAACAAAAGGATCAATGCATAAATGTTCGTAATAAGGCAAATCGGACACTTGGATTTATTAATCGCAGCGTTAGTAACAAGACACCTGGTGTGGTTCTCAAGCTATATCTTGCTCTAGTTAGGCCCCATTTAGATTATGCAGTTCAGTTTTGGTCGCCATATTATAGAATGGATATAAATTCACTTGAACGTGTCCAGCGTAGGATGACTAAGTTAATTCCCCAAATTAGAAATCTTTCATATGAAGAAAGATTAACAAAGCTTAAGTTGCATTCACTGGAAAGGCGAAGAGTTAGGGGCGACATGATAGAGGTTTACAAGTGATGAATGGACATAACAAGGGGGATATTAATAGGGTATTAAAAGTATCAACACAGGACAGAACACGAAACAATGGGTATAAACTGGATAAGTTTAGATTTAGGAAAGACTTGGGTAAATACTGGTTCAGTAACAGGGTTGTTGATTTGTGGAACCAATTGCCGCGTAACGTGGTGGAGGTGGGGTCCCTCGATTGTTTCAAGCGCGGGTTGGACAAGTATATGAGTGGGATTGGGTGGTTATAGAATAGGAGCTGCCTCGAATGGGCCAATAGGCCTTCTGCAGTTACCTTTGTTCTTATGTTCTTATTTTGCACAAACTCCCCCTGCAGTTTTCGAAATATCCCAATTTCGAGGCCTGAGCCATATTTTAGAGCCAAATTCTGGCTCTCTAAACGTATTCGCAGTTTGATATTACGATTTTTATACCCAACATATGCCAAGTACTGAAAATGGCAGTTAGTCACATTTTGCACAAACTCCCCTGCAGTTTTCAAAATATCCCAAACATCCCAATTTCGAGGCCTGAGCCATATTTTGGAACCAAATTTTGGGCTCTCTGCACATATTCGCAGTTTGAAGTTACGACTTTTTATACCCAACATATGCCAAGTACTGAAAGCGGCAGTGACTCACATTTTGCTAAACCCCCCCTGCAGTTTTCAAAATATCCCAAACATCCCAGATTCGATGCCTGAGCCATATTTTGGAGCCAAATTATGGCTCTCTGCACGTATTCGCACTTTGAAATTACGACTTTTTATACCCAACATTTGCCAAGTTTTGAAGGCGGCGTTTGGTCACATTTGTCCCAAACCCCCCCTGCAGTTTTAAAAATATCCCAAACATCCCAATTTCAGGGACTGAGGCATATTTTGGAGCCAAATTCTGGCTCTCTGCATGTGTTCGCAGTTTGAAATTACGACTTTTTTATACCCAACATATGCCAAGTACTGAACGCGGCGTTTGGTAACATTTTTCCCAAACCCCCCCTGCAGTTTTCAAAATATCCCAAACATCCCAATTTCGAGGCCTGAGCCATATTTTGGAGCCAAATTTTGGCTCTCTGCACGTATTTGCAGTTTGAAATTACAACTTTTTTATACCCAACATATGCCAAGTACTGAAAGTGGCGTTTGGTTACATTTGTCCCAAACCTCCCTGCAATTTTCAAAATATCCCAAACATCCAAATTTCGAGGCCTGAGCAATATTTTGAAGCCAAATTCTGGCTCTCTGCACGTATTCACAGTTTGAAATTACGACTTTTTTATACCCAACATATGCGAAGTACTGAAAGCGCAGTTTTGTCACATTTGTCCCAGACCTCCCTGCAGTTTTCAAAATATCCCAAACATCCCAATATCGAGGCCTGAGCCATATTTTGGAGTCAACGTCTGGATCTCTGCACGTATTCACAGTTTAATATTACGACTTTTTATACCCAACATATGCCAAGTACTGAAAGTGGCAGTGAGTCACATTTTGCACAAACTCCCCTGCAGTTTTCAAAATATCCCAAACATCCCAATTTCAAGGCATGAGCCATATTTTGGAGCTAAATTCTGGCTCTCTGCACGTATTCGCAGTTTGAAATTACAAATTTATATACCCAACATATGCCAAGTCCTGAAAGCGGCGTTGCGTCACATTTGTCCAAAACCTCCCTGCATAAGAACATAAGAACATAAGGACAAAGGTAACTGCAGAAGGCCTATTGGCCCATACGAGGCAGCTCCTATTCTATAACCACCCAATCTCACTCATATACTTGTCCAACCCGCGCTTGAAACAATCGAGGGACACCACCTCCACAACGTTACTCAGCAATTGGATCCACAAATCAACAACCCTGTTACTGAACCAGTTTTTACCCAAGTCTTTCCTAAATCTAAACATATCCAATTTATACCCATTGTTTCGTGTTCTGTCTTGTGTTGATATTTTTAATACCCTATTAATATCCCCCCTGTTATGTCCATTCATCCACTTGTAAACCTCTATCATGTCACCCCTAACTCTTCGCCTTTCCATTGAATGCAATTTAAGCTTTGTTAATCTTTCTTCGTATGAAAGATTTCTAATTTGGGGAATTAACTTAGTCATCCCACGTTGGACACGTTCAAGTGAATTTATATCCATTCTATAATACGGCGACCAAAACTGAACTGCATAATCTAAATGGGGCCTAACCAGAGCAAGATATAGCTTAAGAACCACACCAGGTGTCTTGTTACTAACGCTTCGATTAATAAATCCCAGTGTCCTATTCGCCTTATTACGAACATTCATGCATTGATTCTTTTGTTTTAAATTCTTACTAATCATAACTCCCAGATCCCTTTCGCAATCCGACTTCGCAATCTCAACACCATCTAGCTCGTATCTTGTAACTCTATCATCATTACCTAGCCTCAGAACTTTACATTTATCAGCATTAAACTGCATTTGCCAATCCTTTGACCATTTCAAAACCCTATCTAGATCAACTTGAAGTGATAGTGAATCCTCCTCCGAATTAATTTCCCTACCGATTTTCGTATCATCGGCAAATTTGCAAATGTTGCTACTCAAACCTGAATCTAAATCATTTATATATATTATAAACAACAGAGGTCCCAGGAAAGAGCCCTGAGGTACTCCACTAACAACATTATCCCACTCTGACTTAACCCCATTTATACTAACTCTCTGTTTCCTTTGGAATAGCAATGCCCTAATACAAGTTAATATAGCACCCCCAAAACCATGAGCTTCTATTTTTTTAATTAGTCTTTCATGTGGCACTGTATCAAAAGCTTTGCTAAAGTCAAGGTACACAACATCACAATCCTTACCACTATCAACTGCCTCAACTATGCTGGAATAAAAAGTTAGCAAATTTTTCAAAATATTTTTAGGAGGACTCACTATCACTTCAAGTTGATCTAGATAGGGTTTTGAAATGGTCAAAGGATTGGCAGATGCAGTTTAATGCTGATAAATGTAAAGTTCGGAGGTTAGGTAAGGATGATAGAGTTACAAGATACGAGCTAGATGGTGTTGTGATTGCGAAGTCGGATTGCGAAAGGGATCTGGGAGTTATGATTAGTAAGAATTTAAAACAAAAGGATCAATGCATAAATGTTCGTAATAAGGCAAATCGGACACTTGGATTTATTAATCGCAGCGTTAGTAACAAGACACCTGGTGTGGTTCTCAAGCTATATCTTGCTCTAGTTAGGCCCCATTTAGATTATGCAGTTCAGTTTTGGTCGCTATATTATAGAATGGATATAAATTCACTTGAACGTGTCCAGCGTAGGATGACTAAGTTAATTCCCCAAATTAGAAATCTTTCATATGAAGAAAGATTAACAAAGCTTAAGTTGCATTCACTGGAAAGGCGAAGAGTTAGGGGCGACATGATAGAGGTTTACAAGTGGGTGAATGGACATAACAAGGGGGATATTAATAGGGTATTAAAAGTATCAACACAGGACAGAACACGAAACAATGGGTATAAATTGGATAAGTTTAGATTTAGGAAAGACTTGGGTTAATACTGGTTCAGTAACAGGGTTGTAGATTTGTGGAACCAATTGCCGCGTAACGTGGTGGAGGTGGGGTCGCTCGATTGTTTCAAGCGCGGGTTGGACAAGTATATGAGTGGGATTGGGTGGTTATAGAATAGGAGCTGCCTCGTATGGGCCAATAGGCCTTCTGCAGTTACCTTTGTTCTTATGTTCTTATGTTCTTATCCCAAACATCCCAATTTCGAGGCCTGAGCCATATTTTGGAGCCAAATTCTGGCTCTATGCACGTATTCGCAGATTGAAATTACGACTTTTTATACCCAACATATGCTAAGTCCTGAAAGCGCCAGTTAGTCACATTTTGCACAAACTCCCCTGCAGTTTTCGAAATATCCCAAATATCCCAATTTCGAGGCCTGAGCCATATTTTGGAGCCAAATTTTGGCTCTCTGCACGTATTCGGTGCTTGAAATTACGATTTTTTATACCCAATATATGCCAAGAACTGAAAGCGGAAGTGAGTCACATTTTGCACAAACTCCCCTGCAGTTTTCAAAATATCCCAAACATCCATATTTTAAGGCCTGATTCACATTTTGGAGCCAAATTCTGGCTCTCTGCACGTATTCGCAGTTTGAAATTACGATTTTTTATACAAAATATATGCCAAGTACTGAAAGAGGTAGTGAGTCACATTTTGCACAAACTCCCCTGCAGTTTTCAAAATATTCCAAATATCCCAATTTCGAGGCCTGAGCCAATTATTTTGGAGCCAAATTCTGGCTCTCTGCACGTATTCGCTGTTTGAAATTACGATTTTTATACCCAACATATGCCAAGTACTGAAAGCGGCTTTTGGTCACATTTGTCCCAAACCTCTCTGCAGTTTTCAAAATATCCCAAACATCCCAATTTCGAGGCCTGAGCCATATTTTGGAGCCAAATTCTGACTCTCTGCACGTATTCGCAGTTTGAAATTGCGACTTTTTTATACCCAACATATGCGGAGTACTGAAAGAGGCGTTATGTCACATTTGTCCAAAACCTCCCTGCAGTTTTCAAAATATCCCAAACATCCCAATATCGAGGCCTGAGCAATATTTTGGAGCCAAATTCTGGCTCTGCACGTATTCACAGTTTAATATTATGAATTTTTATACCCAACATATGCCAAGTACTGAAAGCTTCAGTGACTCATATTTTGCTAAATTCCCTTGCAGTTTTACAAAATATCCCAAACATCCCAATTTCGAGGCCTGAGCCATATTTTGTAGCCAAATTCTGGATCTCTGCACGTATTCGCAGTTTGAAATTACGACTTTTTATACCCAACATATGCCAAGTACTGAAAACGGCGTTTTGTCACATTTACATAAGAACATAAGAACAAAGGTAACTGCAGAAGGCCTATTGGCCCATACGAGGCAGCTCCTATTCTATTACTACCCAATCCCACTCATATACTTGTCCAACCCGTGCTTGAAACAATCGAGGGACCCCACCTCCACAATGTTACGCGGCAATTGGTTCCACAAATCAACAACCCTGTTACTGAACCAGTATTTACCCAAGTCTTTCCTAAATCTAAACTTATCCAATTTATACCCATTATTTCGTGTTCTGTCCTGTGTTGATACTTTTAATACCCTATTAATATCCCCCCGGTTATGTCCATTCATCCACTTGTAAACCTCTATCATGTCACCCCTAACTCTTCGCCTTTCCAGTGAATGCAACTTAAGCTTTGTTAATCTTTCTTCATATGAAAGATTTCTAATTTGGGGAATTAACTTAGTCATCCTACGCTGGACACGTTCAAGTGAATTTATATCCATTCTATAATATGGCGACCAAAACTGAACTGCATAATCTAAATGGGACCTAACTAGAGCAAGATATAGCTTGAGAACCACACCAGGTGTCTTGTTACTAACGCTGCGATTAATAAATCCAAGTGTCCGATTTGCCTTATTACGAACATTTATGCATTGATCCTTTTGTTTTAAATTCTTACTAATCATAACTCCCAGATCCCTTTCGCAATCCGACTTCGCAATCACAACACCATCTAGCTCGTATCTTGTAACTCTATCATCATTACCTAACCTCAGAACTTTACATTTATCAGCATTAAACTGCATCTGCCAATCCTTTGACCATTTCAAAACCCTATCTAGATCAACTTGAAGTGATAGTGAGTCCTCCTCCGAATTAATTTCCCTACCGATTTTCGTATCATCGGCAAATTTGCAAATGTTGCTACTCAAACCTGAATCTAAATCATTTATATATATTATAAACAACAGAGGTCCCAGGACAGAGCCTTGAGGCACTCCACTTACAACATTTTCCCACTCTGACTTGATTCCATTTATACTAACTCTCTGTTTCCTTTGGTATAGCCATGCCCTAATCCAGCTTAATATAGCACCCCCAATACCATGAGACTCTATCTTTTTAATCAGTCTTTCATGTGGCACTGTATCAAAAGCTTTGCTAAAGTCAAGGTATACAACATCGCAATCCTTACCACTATCAACTGCCTCAACAATGCTAGAATAAAAAGATAACAAATTTGTTAAACATGAACGGCCATTTATAAAACCATGTTGCGACTCAATTATTAATTTATGTTTTTCAAGATGAAGACGAATTTTATTTGCTATTATAGATTCGAGTAACTTTCCCACAATAGACGTTAGGCTAATTGGTCGATAGTTAGACGCAAGTGATCTATATCCTTTCTTAAAAACTGGTATCACATTAGCAACTTTCCAAAACTCTGGCACTCTGCCTGACTCTATTGATTTATTAAATATGGTTGACAGTGGGTCACAAAGCTCCTCTTTGCATTCTTTAAGCACCCAAACACTTCATCCGGCCCTGGGGATTTGTTTGGTTTGAGTTTTACTATTTGTTTAAGAACATCCTCCCTGGTAACTGCTAAACTCGTCAACCTGTCCTCGTCCCCACCCACATAGACTTGTTCGGCTGAAGGCATATTGTTAAGTTCCTCTTTAGTAAATACAGATACAAAATATTTATTAAAAATACTACTCATCTCTTCATCACTATCTGTTATTTGACCTGTCTCAGTTTTTAATGGACCTATCCTTTCCCTAGTCTTAGTACGATATAACTGAAAAAACCCTTTAGGATTTGTCTTTGCTTGCCCTGCTATGCGAACTTCATAGTTTCTTTTTGCTTTCCTTATCTCTTTTTTAACATTTCTAACCAGTTGTACGAATTCCTGTTCTAAAGTGACCTCCCCATTTTTAATCCTTTTGTACCAAGCTCTCTTTTTACCTATAAGGTTTTTCAAATTCTTTGTTATCCACTTTGGGTCATTAGTATACGATCTATTCAATTTGTATGGTATACTACGTTCCTGTGCTTTGTTTAGAATATTCTTAAATAAGTTATATATTGAATCCACATCGAAATCCCCATTTAAGTCACCTATCGCTGGGTTCATGTCTCGCTCCAAGACCGGCCCACACCCCATACCCAAGCCTTTCCAATCAATTTGACCCAAAAAATTTCTTAGGCTATTAAAATCAGCTTTTCGAAAATCTGGCACTTTAACAGAATTTTCTCCTACTGGTCTATTCCATTCTATGCTAAATCTGATTTCTTTGTGATCACTGCTCCCTAGCTCACTCCCTATTTCGATGTCATTAATTTGCGTTTCCCTGTTAGTTAACACTAAATCTAAAATATTATTTTCCCGTGTTGGTTCCTTAATGTGTTGCGTAAGAAAGCAATCGTCAATTAATTCTAGAAAATCTTCTGCTTCACTATTCCCTGTTTTGTTCAACCAGTTTATTCCGCTAAAATTAAAGTCACCCATGACATAAATACTGTTAGATCTAGATGCTCTAGATATTTCATCCCATAGATGCTTTGCTTCCATTCTGTCTAAATTTGGTGGCCTATATATTACTCCTATTATAATATTATTAGCTTTTTCGTTTAATTCAATCCAAATAGTTTCTGTGTGTGGCTCTGTTTTGATTCCCTCTTTGAGACTACATTTCAAATTGTCCCTAACATATATGGCTACTCCACCTCCTCGTCTAATATATCTATCTGTGTGAAATAGTTTAAATCCATATATTTGATATTCAGCTAATAGTTCTCTATTTTCTACATTCATCCACGTTTCGGTAAGTGCAATAATATCTATTTTTTTCTGTGCAGACAAGAGCATTTAATTCGTTAATTTTATTTCTTAGACTTCTACTGTTAGTGTAATATACCCTAAGTGAATTGTTATTTTGCGGACCTTCTCTTTCCCTGATCGTTTTGCCAATTCCTTTCTCCCACAAACACATACTTTTATTACCTCCTTCCTCCAAATCAATTCCCATACCTCTATCTACTAACAGTTTAAACCCAAACAAACACCTCTAACCACTTCTTCTAGCGAGTTCGCAACAGCAACAACCCCAGCTCTCGATAGATGCACCCCATCACGAGCATACATTTCATTTCTTCCATAGAAGTGTTCCCAGTTGTCTATGAAAGATATTGCATTTGATTTGCAATATCTTTCCAGCCGGCAATTGACACCAAGTGCCCTCGATATCCATTCATTTCCCACTCCCTTTCTTGGAAGAATGCCACATATGATCGGGATTCCTCCCTTGCTCCTAACTAACTCTATGGCTGTTTTATACCTCTGAATCAGTTCCTCACTCCTGACTCGACCAACATCATTTCCTCCCACGCTAATGCAAATAATGGGATTGTTCCCATTACCAGCCATAATATCATTCATGTTGTTTATAATATCACCAATGCCAGCTCCGGGATAGCAAACCCTTAACCTGTTCCCCCTATCTCTAGCACAAAACGTTCTATCCAAATACCTTATCTGGGAATCTCCCACAACTAATGTTTGCTTAGGTACTTCCTTTACTTTCTGAGGGGCCTGCGCTTCCTTTCTCTTCGTTGCTTTCCCTTTAGTGCGATCCACAGTCTCTCCACAGCACTCGTCCTCCAAAACGTCAAATGAATTTGAAGTTGCTATGGCGTTTGAAGGCGGCTTTATCAAAGTCTTCTTAAGGCCCCTGTCTTTCGCAACTCTCCAAGGCGAGGTCCCTTTACTGCTGGTCTCCTCCTTCGTTACTTCTCGTTGTTTTTTAAGCTGACGCACCTCCTCCCGCAGAGAGTCCAACTCTGTCCTCAGGGCTCCCACTAGAGTCACCAGGTCCTTCACTACAACTTCCATATTGCTATGATAATATAACAACACTCAGGAGCTCCGGTTAACACAACCTCTCACTGTGACTTCACCTGACCGTCCGATTTGTCCCAAACCCTCCTGCAGTTTTCAAAATATCTCAAACATCCCAATTTCGATGCCTGAGCCATATTTTGGAGCTAAATTCTGGCTCTCTGCACGTATTCGCACTTTGAAATTACGACTTTTTAAACCAAACATTTGCCTAGTTCTGAAAGCGGCGTTTGGTCATATATGTCCTAAACCCCCCTCCAGTTTTCAAAATATCCCAAACATCCCAATTTCGAAGACTGAGCCATATTTTGGAGCCAAATTCTGGCTCTATGCACGTATTCGCAGTTTGAAATTACGACTTTTTATACCCAACATATGCCAAGTCCTGAGAGCGGCATTGAGTCACATTTTGCACAAACCCGCTTGCAGTTTTCAAAATATCCCAAACATCCCAATTTCGAGGCCTGAGCCATATTTTGGAGCCAAATTTTGGCTCTCTGCACGTATTCGCAGTTTGAAGTTACGACTTTATTTACCCAACATATGCTAAGTACTGAAAGCGGCGTTTGGTCACATTTTTCACAAACCCCCCCTGCAGTTTTCAAAATATCCCAAACATCCCAATTTCGAGGCCTGAGCCATATTTTGGAGCCAAATTCTGCCTCTCTGCACGTATTTGCAGTTTGAAATTACGACATTTTATACCCAACATATGCCAAGTCTTGAAAGCGGCAGTGAGTCACATTTCGCACAAACTCCCCTGCAGTTTTCGAAATATCCCGAATATCCCAATTTCGAGGCCTGAGCCATATTTTGGAGCCAAATTCTGGCTCTTTGCACGTATTCGCAGTTTGAAATTAAGACTTTTTATACCCAACATATGCCAAATACTGAAAGTGGCGTTTGGTCACATTTGTACCAAACCTCCCTGCAGTTTTCAAAATATCCCAATCATCCCAATTTCAAGGCATGAGCCATATTTTGGAGCTAAATTCTGGCTCTCTGCACGTATTCGCAGTTTGAAATTACGAATTTATATACCCAACATATGCCAAGTCCTGAAAGCGGCGTTGCGTCACATTTGTCCAAAACCTCCCTGCATAAGAACATAAGAACATAAGGACAAAGGTAACTGCAGAAGGCCTATTGGCCCATACGAGGCAGCTCCTATTCTATAACCACCCAATCTCACTCATATACTTGTCCAACCCGCGCTTGAAACAATCGAGGGACACCACCTCCACAACGTTACTCAGCAATTGGATCCACAAATCAACAACCCTGTTACTGAACCAGTTTTTACCCAAGTCTTTCCTAAATCTAAACATATCCAATTTATACCCATTGTTTCGTGTTCTGTCTTGTGTTGATATTTTTAATACCCTATTAATATCCCCCCTGTTATGTCCATTCATCCACTTGTAAACCTCTATCATGTCACCCCTAACTCTTCGCCTTTCCATTGAATGCAACTTAAGCTTTGTTAATCTTTCTTCATATGAAAGATTTCTAATTTGGGGAATTAACTTAGTCATCCCACGTTGGACACGTTCAAGTGAATTTATATCCATTCTATAATACGGCGACCAAAACTGAACTGCATAATCTAAATGGGGCCTAACCAGAGCAAGATATAGCTTAAGAACCACACCAGGTGTCTTGTTACTAACGCTTCGATTAATAAATCCCAGTGTCCTATTCGCCTTATTACGAACATTCATGCATTGATCCTTTTGTTTTAAATTCGTACTAATCATAACTCCCAGATCCCTTTCGCAATCCAACTTCGCAATCTCAACACCATCTAGCTCGTATCTTGTAACTCTATCATCATTACCTAGCCTCAGAACTTTACATTTATCAGCATTAAACTGCATTTGCCAATCCTTTGACCATTTCAAAACCCTATCTAGATCAACTTGAAGTGATAGTGAATCCTCCTCCGAATTAATTTCCCTACCGATTTTCGTATCATCGGCAAATTTGCAAATGTTGCTACTCAAACCTGAATCTAAATCATTTATATATATTATAAACAACAGAGGTCCCAGGAAAGAGCCCTGAGGTACTCCACTAACAACATTATCCCACTCTGACTTAACCCCATTTATACTAACTCTCTGTTTCCTTTGGAATAGCCATGCCCTAATACAAGTTAATATAGCACCCCAAAACATAAGAACATAAGAACAAAGGTAACTGCAGAAGGCCTATTGGCCCAAAACCATGAGCTTCTATTTTTTTTAATTAGTCTTTCATGTGGCACTGTATCAAAAGCTTTGCTAAAGTCAAGGTACACAACATCACAATCCTTACCACTATCAACTGCCTCAACTATGCTGGAATAAAAAGTTAGCAAATTTTTCAAAATATCCCAAACATACCAATTTCGAGGCCTGAACCTTATTTTGGAGCCAAATTCTGGCTCTTTGCACGTATTCGCAGATTGAAATTACGACTTTTTATACCCAACATATGCTAAGTCCTGAAAGCGCCAGTTAGTCACATTTTGCACAAACTCCCCTGCAGTTGAAAAACATAAATTAATAATTGAATCGCAACATGGTTTTATAAATGGCCGTTCATGTTTAACAAATTTGTTATCTTTTTATTCTAGCATTGTTGAGGCAGTTGATAGTGGTAAGGATTGCGATGTTGTATACCTTGACTTTAGCAAAGCTTTTGATACAGTGCCACATGAAAGACTGATTAAAAAGATAGAGTCTCATGGTATTGGGGGTGCTGTATTAAGCTGGATTAGGGCATGGCTATACCAAAGGAAACAGAGAGTTAGTATAAATGGAATCAAGTCAGAGAGGGAAAATGTTGTAAGTGGAGTGCCTCAAGGTTCTGTCCTGGGACCTCTGTTGTTTATAATATATATAAATGATTTAGATTCAAGTTTGAGTAGCAACATTTGCAAATTTGCCGATGATACGAAAATCGGTAGGGAAAATTAATTCGGAGGAGGACTCACTATCACTTCAAGTTGATCTAGATAGGGTTTTGAAATGGTCAAAGGATTGGCAGATGCAGTTTAATGCTGATAAATGTAAAGTTCTGAGGTTAGGTAATGATGATAGAGTTACAAGATACGAGCTAGATGGTGTTGTGATTGCGAAGTCGGATTGCGAAAGGGATCTGGGAGTTATGATTAGTAAGAATTTAAAACAAAAGGATCAATGCATAAATGTTCGTAATAAGGCAAATCGGACACTTGGATTTATTAATCGCAGCGTTAGTAACAAGACACCTGGTGTGGTTCTCAAGCTATATCTTGCTCTAGTTAGGCCCCATTTAGATTATGCAGTTCAGTTTTGGTCGCCATATTATAGAATGGATATAAATTCACTTGAACGTGTCCAGCGTAGGATGACTAAGTTAATTCCCCAAATTAGAAATCTTTCATATGAAGAAAGATTAACAAAGCTTAAGTTGCATTCACTGGAAAGGCGAAGAGTTAGGGGCGACATGATAGAGGTTTACAAGTGGGTGAATGGACATAACAAGGGGGATATTAATAGGGTATTAAAAGTATCAACACAGGACAGAACACGAAACAATGGGTATAAATTGGATAAGTTTAGATTTAGGAAAGACTTGGGTAAATACTGGTTCAGTAACAGGGTTGTAGATTTGTGGAACCAATTGCCGCGTAACGTGGTGGAGGTGGGGTCCCTCGATTGTTTCAAGCGCGGGTTGGACAAGTATATGAGTGGGATTGGGTGGTTATAGAATAGGAGCTGCCTCGTATGGGCCAATAGGCCTTCTGCAGTTACCTTTGTTCTTATGTTCTTATGTTCTTCTTAGTTTTCGAAATATCCCAAATATCCCAATTTCGAGGCCTGAGCCATATTTTGGAGCCAAATTCTGGCTCTCAGCACGTATTCGGTGCTTGAAATTACGATTTTTGTACCCAATATATGCCAAGAACTGAAAGCGGTAGTGAGTCACATTTTGCACAAACTCCCCTGCAGTTTTCAAAATATCCCAAACATCCCAATTTTAAGGCCTGATTCACATTTTGGAGCCAAATTCTGGCTCTCTGCACGTATTCGCAGTTTGAAATTACGATTTTTTATACAAAATATATGCCAAGTACTGAAAGAGGTAGTGAGTCACATTTTGCACAAACTCCCCTGCAGTTTTCAAAATATTCCAAATATCCCAATTTCGAGGCCTGAGCCATATTTTGGAGCCAAATTCTGGCTCTCTGCACGTATTCGCTGTTTGAAATTACGATTTTTATACCCAACATATGCCAAGTACTGAAAGCGGCTTTTGGTCACATTTGTCCCAAACCTCCCTGCAGTTTTCAAAATATCCCAAACATCCCAATTTCGAGGCCTGAGCCATATTTTGGAGCCAAATTCTGACTCTCTGCACGTATTCGCAGTTTGAAATTACGACTTTTTTATACCCAACATATGCGGAGTACTGAAAGAGGCGTTATGTCACATTTGTCCAAAACCTCCCTGCAGTTTTCAAAATATCCCAAACATCCCAATATCGAGGCCTGAGCAATATTTTGGAGCCAAATTCTGGCTCTGCACGTATTCACAGTTTAATATTACGACTTTTTATACCCAACATATGCCAAGTACTGAAAGCTTCAGTGACTCATATTTTGCTAAATTCCCTTGCAGTTTTACAAAATATCCCAAACATCCCAATTTCGAGGCCTGAGCCATATTTTGTAGCCAAATTCTGGATCTCTGCACGTATTCGCAGTTTGAAATTACGACTTTTTATACCCAACATATGCCAAGTACTGAAAACGGCGTTTGGTCACATTTGTCCCAAACCCTCCTGCAGTTTTTAAAATATCTCAAACATCCCAATTTCGAGGCCTGAGCCATATTTTGGAGCCAAATTCTGGCTCTCTGCACGTATTCGCACTTTGAAATTACGACTTTTTAAACCAAACATTTGCCTAGTTCTGAAAGCGGCGTTTGGTCATATATGTCCTAAACCCCCCTCCAGTTTTCAAAATATCCCAAACATCCCAATTTCGAAGACTGAGGCATATTTTGGAGCCAAATTCTGGCTCTCTGCACGTATTCGCAGTTTGAAGTTACGACTTTATATACCCAACATATGCTAAGTACTGAAAGCGGCGTTTGGTCACATTTGTCCAAAACCTCCCTGCAGTTTTCAAAATATCCCAAACATCCCAATTTCGAGGCCTGAGCCATATTTTGGAGCCAAATTCTGGCTCTATGCACGTATTTGCAGTTTGAAATTACGACTTTTTATACCCAACATATGCCAAGTCCTGAAAGCGGCAGAGAGTCACATTTTGCCCAAACTCCCCTGCAGTTTTCGAAATATCCCAAATATCCCAATTTCGAGGCCTGAACAATATTTTAGAGCCAAATTCTGGCTCTCTAAACGTATTCGCAGTTTGATATTACGATTTTTATACCCAACATATGCCAAGTACTGAAAGTGGAAGTTAGTCACATTTTGCTCAAACTCCCCTGCAGTTTTCAAAATATCCCAAACATCCCAATTTCGAGGCCTGAGCCATATTTTGGAACCAAATTTTGGCTCTCTGCACCTATTCGCAGTTTGAAGTTACGACTTTTTATACCCAACATATGCCAAGTACTGAAAGCGGCAGTGACTCACATTTTGCTAAACCCCCCCTGCAGTTTTCAAAATATCCCAAACATCCCAGATTCGAGGCCTGAGCCATAGTATGGAGCCAAATTCTGGCTCTCTGCACGTATTCGCACTTTGAAATTACGACTTTTTATACCCAACATTTGCCAAGTTTTGAAAGCGGCGTTTGGTCATATTTGTCCCAAACCCCCCTGCAGTTTTCAAAATATCCCAAACATCCCAATTTCCAGGACTGAGGCATATTTTGGAGCCAAATTCTGGCTATATGAACGTATTCGCAGTTTGAAATTACGAATTTTAATACCCAACATATGCCAAGTCCTGAGAGCGGTTTTGAGTCATATTTGGCACAAACTCCCCTGCAGTTTTCAAAAATATCCCAAATATCCCAATTTCAAGGCCTGAGCTATAATTTGGAGCCAAATTCTGGGTCTCTGCACGTATTCGCAGTTTGAAATTGCGAATTTTATACTCAACATATGCCAAGTACTGAAAGTGGCGTTTGGTCATATTTGTCCTAATCTCCCCTGTAGTTTTCAAAATATCCTAAACATCCCAATTTCGAGGCCTGAGCCATATTTTGGAGCCAAATTCTGGCTCTATGCACGTATTCGCAGATTGAAATTACGACTTTTTATACCCAACATATGCCAAGTCCTGAAAGCGGTAGTGAGTCACATTATGCACAAACTCCCCTGCAGTTATGGAAATATCCCAAATATCCCAATTTCGAGGCCTGAGCCATATTTTGGAGCCAAATTCTGGGTCTCTGCACGTAATCATATTTTGATATTACGACTTTTTATACATAATATATGCCAAGTACTGCAAGTGGCAGTGAGTCACATTTTGCGCAAACTCCCCAGCAGTTTTCAAAATATCCCAAACATCCCAATTTTGAGGCTTGAGCCATATTTTGGAGGCAAATTTTGGCTCTATGCACGTATTCACGGCTTGAAATTACGACATTTTATACCCAACATATGCCAAGTCCTGAAAGCGGCAGTGAATCACATTTCGCACAAACTCCCCTGCAGTTTTCGAAATATCCCAAATATCCCAATTTCGAGGCCTGAGCCATATTTTGGAGCCAAATTCTGGCTCTCTGTACGTTTTCACAGTTTGAAATTACATCTTTTTTATACCCAACATATGCCAAGTACTGAAAGCGGCGTTTGGTGACATTTGTCGCAAACCCCCATGCAGTTTTCAAAATATCCCAAACATCCCAATTTCGAGGCCTGAGCCACATTTTGGAGCCAAATTCTGGCTCTCTGCACGTATTCGCAGTTTGAAATTACTACTTTTTAATACCCAACATATGCCAAGTACTGAAAGCGGCGTTTGGTCTCAAATGTCTCAAAGCTCCCTGCAGTTTTCAAAATATCCCAAATATTCCAATTTCGAGGCCTGAGCCATATTTTGGAGCCAAATTCTGGCTCTCTGCACGTATTCGCAGTTTGAAATTACGACTTTTTTATACCCAACATATGCCAATGCGTTTGGTCACATTTTTCTCAATCCCCCCTGCAGTTTTCAAAATATCCCAAACATCCCAATTTCGAGGCCTGAGCCATATTTTGGAGCCAAATTCTGGCTCTCTGCACGTATTCGCAGTTTGAAATTACGGCTTTATATACCCAACATATGCCAAGTATTGAAAGCGGCGTTTTGTCATATTTGTCCCAAACATCCCTGCAGTTTTCAAATTATCCTAAACATCCCAATTTCGAGGCCTAACCCATATTTTGGAGCCAAATTCTGGCTCTATGCACGTAATCGCAGATTGAATTTTCGACTTTTTATACCCAACATATGCCAAGTACTGAAAGCAGCAGTGAGTCACATTTTGCACAAACTCCACTGCAGTTTTGAAAATATCTTAAATATCCCAATTTCGCGGCCTTAGCCATATTTTGGAGCCAAATTCTGGCTCTCTGCACGTATTCGCAGTTTGAAATTGCGACTTTTTTATATCCAACATATGCCAAGTACTGAAAGCGGCGCTTGTCACATTTGTCCCAAACCTCCCTGTAGTTTTCAAAATATCCCAAACATCCCAATATCGAGGGCTGAGCCATATTTTGGAGCCAACGTCTGGCTCTCTGCCCGTATTCATATTTTGATATTACGACTTTTTATACCCAACATATGCCAAGTACTGAAAGTGGCAGTGAGTCACATTTTGCGCAAACTCCCCTGCAGTTTTCAAAATATTCCAAACATCCCAATTTCGAGGCCTGAGCCATATTTTGTAGCCAAATTCTGGCTTTCTGCACGTATTCGCAGTTTGAAATTACGGCTTTATATACCCAACATTTGCCAAGTACTAAAAGCGGCGTTTGGTCATATTTGTCCCAAACCTCCCTGCAGTTTTCAAAATATCCCAAACATCCCAATTTCGAGGCCTGAGCCATATTTTGGAGCCAAATTCTGGCTCTATGCACGTATTCGCAGATTGAATTTACGACTTTTTATACCCAACAAATGCCAAGTCCTGAAAGCGGCAGTGAGTCACACTTTGCACAAACTCCCCTGCAGTTTTCGAAATTTCCCAAATATCCCAATTTCGAGGCCTGAGCCATATTTTGGAGCCAAATTCTGGCTCTCTGCACGTATTCGCTGTTTGAAATTACAACATTTTTATACCCAACATAAGAGATGTACTGAAAGCGACGTTTGGTCACATTTGTCCCAAACCCCCCTGCAGTTTTCAAAATATCCCAAACATCCCAATATCGAGGCCTGAGCCATATTTTAGAGCCAAATTCTGGCTCTCTAAACGTATTCGCAGTTTGATATTACGATTTTTATACCCAACATATAACAAGTACTGAAAGCTGGAGTGAGTCACATTTTGCACAAATTCCCATACAGTTTTCAAAATATCCCAATTTCGAGGCCTGAGCCATATTTTGAAGCCAAATTCTGGCGTTCTGCACGTATTCGCAGTTTGAAATTACGACTTTTTTATACCCAACATATGCCAAGTACTGGAAGCAGCGTTTGGAAACATTTGTCCCCCCCCCCCCCCGTGCAGTTTTCAAAATATCCCAAACATCCCAATTTCGAGGCCTGAGCCATATTTTGGAGCCATAATCTGGCTCTATGTTCGTATTCGCGGTTTGAAATTACGACATTTTATACATAACATATGCCAAGTCCTTATAACGGCAGTGAGTCACATTTCGCACAAACTCCCCTGCAGTTTTCGAAATATCCCAATTTCGAGGCCTCAGCCATATTTTGGAGCCAAATCCTGGCTTTCTGCACGTATTTGCAGTTTGAAATTCAACTTTTTTATACCCAACATATGCCAAGTCCTGAAAGCGGCAGTGACTCACATTTTCCTAAACCCCCCCTGCAGTTTTCAAAATATCCCAAACATCCCAGATTCGAGGCGTGAGCCATATTTTGGAGCCAAATTCTGGCTCTCTGCACGTATTCGCACTTTGAAATTAAGACTTTTTATACCCAACATTTGCCAAGTTTTGAAAGCGGCGTTTGGTCATATTTGTCCCAAAACCCCCTGCAGTTTTCAAAATATCCCAAACATCCCAATTTCCAGGACAGAGGCATATTTTGGAGCCAAATTCTGGCTCTATGCACGTATTCGCAGTTTGAAATTACAACTTTTTATACCCAACATATGCCAAGTCCTGAGAGCGGCATTGAGTCACATTTGGCACAAACTCCCCTGCAGTTTTCAAAAATATCCCAAATATCCCAATTTCAAGGCCTGAGCCATAATTTGGAGCCAAATTCTGGGTCTCTGCACGTATTCGCAGTTTGAAATTGCGAATTTTATACTCAACATATGCCAAGTACTGACAGCAGCGTTTGGTCACATTTGTCCCAATCTCCCCTGCAGTTTTCAAAATATCCTAAACATCTCAATTTCGAGGCCTGAGCCATATTTTGGAGCCAAATTCTGGCTCTCAGCACGAATTCGCAGTTTGAAATTATGACTTTTTATACCCAACAAATGCCAAGTACTGAAAGTGGCGTTTGGTCACATTTGTCCCAAACACCCCTGCAGTTTTCAAAATATCCCAAACATCCCAATTTCGAGGACTGAGGCATATTTTGGAGCCAAATTCTGGCTCTATGCACGTATTCGCAGATTGAAATTACGACTTTTTATACCCAACATATGCCAAGTCCTTAAAGCGGCAGTGAGTCACATTTTGCACAAACTCCCCTGCAGTTTTCGAAATATCCCAAATATCCCAATTTTGAGGCCTGAGCTATATTTTGGAGCCAAATTCTGGCTCTCTGCACGTATTCACAGTTTGAAATTACGACTTTTTTATGCCCAACATATGCCAAGTACTGAAAGCGGCGTTTGGTGACATTTGTCGCAAACCCCCCTGCAGTTTTCAAAATATCCCAGACATCCCAATTTCGAGGCCTGAGCCACATTTTGGAGCCAAATTCTGGCTCTCTGCACGTATTCGCAGTTTGAAATTACTACTTTTTTATACCCAACATATGCGGAGTACTGAAAGAGGCGTTATGTCACATTTGTCCAAAACCTCCCTGCAGTTTTCAAAATATCCCAAACATCCCAATATCGAGGCCTGAGCAATATTTTGGAGCCAAATTCTGGCTCTGCACGTATTCACAGTTTAATATTACGACTTTTTATACCCAACATATGCCAAGTACTGAAAGCTTCAGTGACTCATATTTTGCTAAATTCCCTTGCAGTTTTACAAAATATCCCAAACATCCCAATTTCGAGGCCTGAGCAATATTTTGTAGCCAAATTCTGGATCTCTGCACGTATTCGCAGTTTGAAATTACGACTTTTTATACCCAACATATGCCAAGTACTGAAAACGGCGTTTGGTCACATTTGTCCCAAACCCTCCTGCAGTTTTCAAAATATCTCAAACATCCCAATTTCGAGGCCTGAGCCATATTTTGGAGCCAAATTCTGGCTCTCTGCACGTATTCGCACTTTGAAATTACGACTTTTTAAACCAAACATTTGCCTTGTTCTGAAAGCGGCGTTTGGTCATATATGTCCTAAACCCCCCTCCAGTTTTCAAAATATCCCAAACATCCCAATTTCGAAGACTGAGGCATATTTTGGAGCCAAATTCTGGCTCTCTGCACGTATTCGCAGTTTGAAGTTACGACTTTATATACCCAACATATGCTAAGTACTGAAAGCGGCGTTTGGTCACATTTGTCCAAAACCTCCCTGCAGTTTTCAAAATATCCCAAACATCCCAATTTCGAGGCCTGAGCCATATTTTGGAGCCAAATTCTGGCTCTATGCACGTATTTGCAGTTTGAAATTACGACTTTTTATACCCAACATATGCCAAGTCCTGAAAGCGGCAGAGAGTCACATTTTGCCCAAACTCCCCTGCAGTTTTCGAAATATCCCAAATATCCCAATTTCGAGGCCTGAACAATATTTTAGAGCCAAATTCTGGCTCTCTAAACGTATTCGCAGTTTGATATTACGATTTTTATACCCAACATATGCCAAGTACTGAAAGTGGAAGTTAGTCACATTTTGCTCAAACTCCCCTTCAGTTTTCAAAATATCCCAAACATCCCAATTTCGAGGCCTGAGCCATATTTTGGAACCAAATTTTGGCTCTCTGCACCTATTCGCAGTTTGAAGTTACGACTTTTTATACCCAACATATGCCAAGTACTGAAAGCGGCAGTGACTCACATTTTGCTAAACCCCCCCTGCAGTTTTCAAAATATCCCAAACATCCCAGATTCGAGGCCTGAGCCATAGTATGGAGCCAAATTCTGGCTCTCTGCACGTATTCGCACTTTGAAATTACGACTTTTTATACCCAACATTTGCCAAGTTTTGAAAGCGGCGTTTGGTCATATTTGTCCCAAACCCCCCTGCAGTTTTCAAAATATCCCAAACATCCCAATTTCCAGGACTGAGGCATATTTTGGAGCCAAATTCTGGCTATATGAACGTATTCGCAGTTTGAAATTACGAATTTTAATACCCAACATATGCCAAGTCCTGAGAGCGGCTTTGAGTCATATTTGGCACAAACTCCCCTGCAGTTTTCAAAAATATCCCAAATATCCCAATTTCAAGGCCTGAGCTATAATTTGGAGCCAAATTCTGGGTCTCTGCACGTATTCGCAGTTTGAAATTGCGAATTTTATACTCAACATATGCCAAGTACTGAAAGTGGCGTTTGGTCATATTTGTCCTAATCTCCCCTGTAGTTTTCAAAATATCCTAAACATCCCAATTTCGAGGCCTGAGCCATATTTTGGAGCCAAATTCTGGCTCTATGCACGTATTCGCACATTGAAATTACGACTTTTTATACCCAACATATGCCAAGTCCTGAAAGCGGTAGTGAGTCACATTATGCACAAACTCCCCTGCAGTTATCGAAATATCCCAAATATCCCAATTTCGAGGCCTGAGCCATATTTTGGAGCCAAATTCTGGGTCTCTGGACGTAATCATATTTTGATATTACGAATTTTTATACATAATATATGCCAAGTACTGAAAGTGGCAGTGAGTCACATTTTGCGCAAACTCCCCAGCAGTTTTCAAAATATCCCAAACATCCCAATTTTGAGGCTTGAGCCATATTTTGGAGGCAAATTTTGGCTCTATGCACGTATTCACGGCTTGAAATTACGACATTTTATACCCAACATATGCCAAGTCCTGAAAGCGGCAGTGAATCACATTTCGCACAAACTCCTCTGCAGTTTTCGAAATATCCCAAATATCCCAATTTTGAGGCCTGAGCTATATTTTGGAGCCAAATTCTGGCTCTCTGCACGTTTTCACAGTTTGAAATTACATCTTTTTTATACCCAACATATGCCAAGTACTGAAAGCGGCGTTTGGTGACATTTGTCGCAAACCCCCATGCAGTTTTCAAAATATCCCAAACATCCCAATTTCGAGGCCTGAGCCACATTTTGGAGCCAAATTCTGGCTCTCTGCACGTATTCGCAGTTTGAAATTACTACTTTTTAATACCCAACATATGCCAAGTACTGAAAGCGGCGTTTGGTCACAAATGTCTCAAAGCTCCCTGCAGTTTTCAAAATATCCCAAATATTCCAATTTCGAGGCCTGAGCCATATTTTGGAGCCAAATTCTGGCTCTCTGTACGTATTCGCAGTTTGAAATTACGACTTTTTTATACCCAACATATGCCAATGCGTTTGGTCACATTTTTCTCAATCCCCCCTGCAGTTTTCAAAATATCCCAAATATTCCAATTTCGAGGCCTGAGCCATATTTTGGAGCCAAATTCTGGCTCTCTGCACGTATTCGCAGTTTGAAATTACGGCTTTATATACCCAACATATGCCAAGTGTTGAAAGCGGCGTTTTGTCATATTTGTCCCAAACATCCCTGCAGTTTTCAAATTATCCTAAACATCCCAATTTCGAGGCCTAACCCATATTTTGGAGCCAAATTCTGGCTCTATGCACGTAATCTCAGATTGAATTTTCGACTTTTTATACCCAACATATGCCAAGTACTGAAAGCAGCAGTGAGTCACATTTTGCACAAACTCCACTGCAGTTTTGAAAATATCTTAAATATCCCAATTTCGCGGCCTTAGCCATGTTTTGGATCCAAATTCTGGCTCTCTGCACGTATTCGCAGTATGAAATTGCGATTTTTTTTATGCCCAACATATGCCAAGTACTGAAAGTGGCAGTGAGTCACATTTTGCGCAAACTCCCCTGCAGTTTTCAAAATATCCCAAACATCCCAATTTCGAGGCCTGAGCCATATTTTGGAACCAAATTTTGGCTCTCTGCACGTATTTGCAGTTTGAAGTTACGACTTTTTATACCCAACATATGCCAAGTCCTAAAAACGGCAGAGAGTCACATTTTGCCCAAACTCCCCTGCAGTTTTCGAAATATCCCAAATATCCCAATTTTGAGGCCTGAGCCATATTTTGGAGCCAAATTCTGGCTCTCTGCACGTATTTGCAGTTTGAAATTACGACTTTTTATACCCAACATACGCCAAGTACTGAAGGCAGCAGTGAGTCACATTTTGCACAAACTCCCCTGCAGTTTTCAAAATATCTCAAATATCCCAATTTTCAGGCCTTAGCCATATTTTGGAGCCAAATTCTGGCTCTCTGCACGTATTCGCAGTTTGAAATTGCGACTTTTTTATATCCAACATATGCCAAGTACTGAAAGCGGCGCTTGTCACATTTGTCCCAAACCTCCCTGTAGTTTTCAAAATATCCCAAACATCCCAATATCGAGGGCTGAGCCATATTTTGGAGCCAACGTCTGGCTCTCTGCCCGTATTCATATTTTGATATTACGACTTTTTATACCCAACATATGCCAAGTACTGAAAGTGGCAGTGAGTCACATTTTGCGCAAACTCCCCTGCAGTTTTCAAAATATTCCAAACATCCCAATTTCGAGGCCTGAGCCATATTTTGTAGCCAAATTCTGGCTTTCTGCACGTATTCGCAGTTTGAAATTACGGCTTTATATACCCAACATTTGCCAAGTACTAAAAGCGGCGTTTGGTCATATTTGTCCCAAACCTCCCTGCAGTTTTCAAAATATCCCAAACATCCCAATTTCGAGGCCTGAGCCATATTTTGGAGCCAAATTCTGGCTCTATGCACGTATTCGCAGATTGAATTTACGACTTTTTATACCCAACAAATGCCAAGTCCTGAAAGCGGCAGTGAGTCACACTTTGCACAAACTCCCCTGCAGTTTTCGAAATTTCCCAAATATCCCAATTTCGAGGCCTGAGCCATATTTTGGAGCCAAATTCTGGCTCTCTGCACGTATTCGCTGTTTGAAATTACAACATTTTTATACCCAACATAAGAGATGTACTGAAAGCGACGTTTGGTCATATTTGTCCCAAACCCCCCTGCAGTTTTCAAAATATCCCAAATATCCCAATTTCGAGGCCTGAGCCATATTTTGGAGCCTAATTCTGGCTCTCTGCACGTATTCACAGTTTGCTATTACGAATTTTTATACCCAACATATGCCAAGTACTGAAAGTGGCAGTTAGTCACATTTTGCACATACTCCCCTGCAGTTTTCAAAATATCCCAAACATCCCAATATCGAGGCCTGAGCCATATTTTAGAGCCAAATTCTGGCTCTCTAAACGTATTCGCAGTTTGATATTACGATTTTTATACCCAACATATAACAAGTACTGAAAGCTGGAGTGAGTCACATTTTGCACAAATTCCCATACAGTTTTCAAAATATCCCAATTTCGAGGCCTGAGCCATATTTTGAAGCCAAATTCTGGCGTTCTGCACGTATTCGCAGTTTGAAATTACGACTTTTTTTATACCCACCATATGCCAAGTACTGGAAGCAGCGTTTGGAAACATTTGTCCCCCCCCCCCGTGCAGTTTTCAAAATATCCCAAACATCCCAATTTCGAGGCCTGAGCCATATTTTGGAGCCATAATCTGGCTCTATGTTCGTATTCGCGGTTTGAAATTACGACATTTTATACATAACATATGCCAAGTCCTTATAACGGCAGTGAGTCACATTTCGCACAAACTCCCCTGCAGTTTTCGAAATATCCCAATTTCGAGGCCTCAGCCATATTTTGGAGCCAAATCCTGGCTTTCTGCACGTATTTGCAGTTTGAAATTCAACTTTTTTATACCCAACATATGCCAAGTCCTGAAAGCGGCAGTGACTCACATTTTCCTAAACCCCCCCTGCAGTTTTCAAAATATCCCAAACATCCCAGATTCGAGGCGTGAGCCATATTTTGGAGCCAAATTCTGGCTCTCTGCACGTATTCGCACTTTGAAATTAAGACTTTTTATACCCAACATTTGCCAAGTTTTGAAAGCGGCGTTTGGTCATATTTGTCCCAAAACCCCCTGCAGTTTTCAAAATATCCCAAACATCCCAATTTCCAGGACTGAGGCATATTTTGGAGCCAAATTCTGGCTCTATGCACGTATTCGCAGTTTGAAATTACAACTTTTTATACCCAACATATGCCAAGTCCTGAGAGCGGCATTGAGTCACATTTGGCACAAACTCCCCTGCAGTTTTCAAAAATATCCCAAATATCCCAATTTCAAGGCCTGAGCCATAATTTGGAGCCAAATTCTGGGTCTCTGCACGTATTCGCAGTTTGAAATTGCGAATTTTATACTCAACATATGCCAAGTACTGACAGCAGCGTTTGGTCACATTTGTCCTAATCTCCCCTGCAGTTTTCAAAATATCCTAAACATCTCAATTTCGAGGCCTGAGCCATATTTTGGAGCCAAATTCTGGCTCTCAGCACGAATTCGCAGTTTGAAATTACGACTTTTTATACCCAACAAATGCCAAGTACTGAAAGTGGCGTTTGGTCACATTTGTCCCAAACACCCCTGCAGTTTTCAAAATATCCCAAACATCCCAATTTCGAGGACTGAGGCATATTTTGGAGCCAAATTCTGGCTCTATGCACGTATTCGCAGATTGAAATTACGACTTTTTATACCCAACATATGTCAAGTCCTTAAAGCGGCAGTGAGTCACATTTTGCACAAACTCCCCTGCAGTTTTCGAAATATCCAAAATATCCCAATTTCGAGGCCTGAGCCATATTTTGGAGCCAAATTTTGGGTCTCTGCACGTATTCATATTTTGATATTACGACTTTTTATACCCAACATATGCCAAGTACTGAAAGTGGCAGTGAGTCACATTTTGCCCAAACTCCCCTGCAGTTTTCAAAATATCCCAAACATCCCAATTTTGAGGTCTGAGCCATATTTTGGAAGCAAATTTTGGCTCTATGCCTGTATTCGCGGTTTGAAATGACGACATTTTATACCCAACATATGCAAAGACCTGAAAGCGGCAGTGAGTCACATTTCACACAAACTCCCCTGCAGTTTTCGAAATATCCCAAATATCCCAATTTTGAGGCCTGAGCTATATTTTGGAGCCAAATTCTGGCTCTCTGCACGTATTCACAGTTTGAAATTACGACTTTTTTATGCCCAACATATGCCAAGTACTGAAAGCGGCGTTTGGTGACATTTGTCGCAAACCCCCCTGCAGTTTTCAAAATATCCCAGACATCCCAATTTCGAGGCCTGAGCCACATTTTGGAGCCAAATTCTGGCTCTCTGCACGTATTCGCAGTTTGAAATTACTACTTTTTTTATACCCAACATATGCCAAGTACTGAAAGCTGCATTTGGTGACATTTGTCCCAAACCCCCCCTGCAGTTTTCAAAATATCCCAAACATCCCAATTTCGAGGCCTGAGCCATATTTTGGAGCCAAATTTTGGCTCTATGCATGTGTTCGCTGTTAGAAATTTCGACATTTAATACCCAACATATGCCAAGTCCTGAAAGCGGCAGTTAGTCACATTTCACACAAACTCCCCTGCAGTTTTCGAAATATCCCAAATATCCCAATTTCGAAGCCTGAGCCATATTTTGGAGCCAAATTCTGGCTCTCTGTACGTATTCGCAGTTTGAAATTACGACTTTTTTATACCCAACATATGCCAATGCGTTTGGTCACATTTGTCTCAATCCCCCCTGCAGTTTTCAAAATATCCCAAACATCCCAATTTCGAGGCCTGAGCCATATTTTGGAGCCAAATTCTGGCTCTCTGCGCGTATTCGCAGTTTGAAAATACGGCTTTATATACCCAACCTATGCCAAGTACTGAAAGCTGCAGTGAGTCACATTTTGCACAAACTCCCCTGCAGTTTTCCAAATATCCCAAATATCCCAATTTCGCGGCCTTAGCCATGTTTTGGAGCCAAATTCTGGCTCTCTGCACGTATTCGCAGTTTGAAATTGCGACTTTTTTTATGCCCAACATATGCCAAGTACTGAAAGTGGCAGTGAGTCACATTTTGCGCAATCTCCCCTGCAGTTTTAAAAATATACCAAACATCCCAATTTCGAGGCCTGAGCTATATTTTGTAGCCAAATTCTAGCTCTCTGCACTTTTCGCAGTTTGAAATTACGACTTTTTATACCCAACATATGCCAAGTACTAAAAGCGGAGTTTGGTCACATCTGTCAAAATCCCCCCTGCAGTTTTCAAAATATCCCAAACATGCTAACTTCGAGGCCTGAGCCATATTTTGGAGTCAAATTCTGGCTCTCTGCACGTATTCGCAGTTTGAAATTATGGCTTTATATACCCAACATATGCCAAGTACTGAAAGCAGCGTTTGGTCATATTTGTCCCAATCCCCCCTGCAGTTTTCAAAATATCCCAAACATGCTAACTTCGAGGCCTGAGCCATATTTTGGAGCCAAATTCTGGCTCTCTGCACGTATTCGCAGTTTGAAATTACGACTTTTTATACCCATCATATGCCTAGTACTAAAAGCAGCAGTGAGTCACATTTTGCACAAACTCCCCTGCAGTTTTCAAAATATCCCAAATATCCTAATTCCGAGGCCTTAGCCATGATTTGGAGCCAAATTCTGGCACTCTGCACGTATTCGCAGTTTGAAATTGCGAATTTTTTATACCCAAAATATGCCAAGTACTGAAAGCGGCGTTTGGTCACATTTGTCCCAATCCTCCCAGCAATTTTCAAAATATCCCAAACATAACAATATAGAGGCCTGAGTCATAATTTGGAGCCAACGTCTGGTTCTCTGCATGTATTCATATTTTGATATTACGACTTTTTATACCCAACATATGCCAAGTACTGAAAGTGGCAGTGAGTCACAATTTGCGCAAACTCCCCTGCCGTTTTCAAAATATCCCAAACATCCCAATTTCGAGGCCTTAACCATATTTTGTAGCCAAATTTTGGCTCTCTGCACTTATTCGCAGTTAGAAATTACGACTTTTTATACACCCAACATATGCAATGTACTGAAAGCGGCGTTTGGTCATATTTGTCACAAACCTCCCTGCAGTGTTCAAAATATCCCAAACATCCCAATTTCGAGGCCTGACCCTTATTTTAGAGCCAATTTCTGGCTCTCTAAACGTATTCACAGTTTGATATTACGATTTTTATACCCAACATATGCCAAGTTTAGAAAGCGGCGTTTGGTCATATTTGTCCCAAACTCCCCTGCAGTTTTCAAAATATCCCAAACATCCCAATTTCGAGGCCTGAGCCATATTTTGGAGCCAAATTCTGGCTCTAATCACGTATTCGCGGTTTGAAATTACGACATTTATACCTAACATATGCCAAGTCCTGAAAGCGGCACTGAGTCACATTTCGAACAAATTCCCCTGCAGTTTCGAAATATCCCAAATATCCCAATTTCGAGGCCTGAGCCATATTTTGGAGCCAAATTCTGGCTCTCTGCACGTACTCGCAGTTTGAAATTACGACTTTTTATACCCAACATATGCCAATGCGTTTGGTCACATTTGTCTCAATCCCCCTTGTAGTTTTCAAAATATCCCAAACATCCCAATTTCGATGTCTGAGCCATATTTTGGAGCCAAATTCTGGCTCTCTGCACGTATTCGCAGTTTGAAATTACGACTTTTTTATACCCAACATATGCCAAGTACTGAAAGCGGCGTTTGGTGACATTTGTCGCAAACCCCCCTGCACTTTTCAAAATATCCCACACATCCTAATTTTGAGGCCTGAGCCATATTTTGAAGCAAAATTCTGGCTCTTTGCACGTATTCGCGGTTTAAAATTACGACATTTTATACCTAACTTGTGTCAAGTCCTGAAAGCAGCGTTTGGTCACATTTGTCCCAAACCCCCCCTGCAGTTTTCAAAATATTCCAAACATCCCAATTTCGAGGCCTGAGCAATATTTTGGAGCCAAATTCTGGCTCTATGTACGTATTCGCGGTTTGAAATTACGACATTTTATACCCAACATATGCTAAGTCCTGAAAGCGGCAGTGAGTCACATTTCGCACAAACTCCCCTGCAGTTTTCGAAATATCCCAAATATCCCAATTTCGAGGCCTGAGCCATATTTTGGAGCCAAATTCTGGCTCTCTGCACATATTCGCAGTTTGAAAATACGACTTTTTTATACCCAACATATGCCAAGTTCTGAAAGCGGTGTTTGGTCATATTTGTCCCAAACCTCCCTGCAGTTTTCAAAATATCCCAAATATCCCAATTTCGAGGCCTGAGCCATATTTTGAAGCCAAATTCTGGCTCTCTGCACGTATTCGCAGTTTGAAATTACGACTTTTTTATACCCAACATATGCAAAGTACTGAAAGCGGCGTTTGGTCACATTTGTCCCAAACGTCCCTGCAGTTTTCAAAATATCCCAAACATCCCAATATCGAGGCCTGATCCTTATTTTGGAGCCAAATTCTGGCTCTCTAAACGTATTCACAGTTTGGTATTACGATTTTTATACCCAACATATGCCAAGTACTGAAAGCGGCAGTGAGTCACATTTCGCACAAACTCCCTTGCAGATTTCGAAATATCCCAATTTCGAGGCCTGAGCCATATTTTGGAGCCACATTCTGGCTCTATGCACGTATTCGCCGTTTGAAATTACATTTTATACCCAACATAGGCCAAGTACTGAAAGCGGCAGTGAGTCACATTTCGCACAAACTCCCCTGCAGTTTTCGAAATATCCCAATTTCAAGACCTGTGCCATATTTTGGATTAAATTCTGGCTCTCTGCACGTATTCGCAGTTTGAAATTACAACTTTTTTATACCCAACATATGCAAAGTACTGAAAGCGGCGTTTGGTCACATTTGTCCCATACGTCCCTGCAGTTTTCAAAATATCCCAAACATCCCAATATCGAGGCCTGATCCTTATTTTAGAGCCAAATTCTGGCTCTCTAAACGTATTCACAGTTTGGTATTACGATTTTTATACCCAACATATGCCAAGTCCTGAAAGCGGCAGTGAGTCACATTTAGCTCAAACTCCCCTGCAGTTTTCGAAATATCCCAAATATCCCAATTTTGAGGCCTGAACCATATTTTGGAGCCAAACTCTGGCTCTCTGCACGTATTCACAGTTTGAAATTACGACTTTTTTATACCCAACATATGCAAAGTACTGAAAGCGGCGTTTGGTGACATTTGTCGCAAACCCCCCTGCAGTTTTCAAAATATCAAAAACATCCCAATTTCGAGGCCTGAGCCATATTTTGGAGCCAAATTCTGGCTCTATGCACGTGTTCGCGGTTTGAAATTACGACATTTTATACCGAACATATGCCATGTCCTGAAAGTGGCAGTTAGTCACATTTCGCACAAACTCCCATGCAGTTTTCGAAATATCCCAAATATCCCAATTTCGAGGCCTAAGCCATATTTTGGAGCCAAATTCTGGCTCTCTGCACTTATTCGTAGTTTGAAATTACGACTTTTTTATACCCAACATATGTCAATGCGTTTGGTCACATTTGTCTTAATCCCCCCTGCAGTTTTCAAAATATCCCAAACATCCCAATTTCGAGGCCTGAGCCATATTTTGGAGCCAAATTCTGGCTCTATGCACGTATTCGCGGTTTGAAATTACGACATTTTATACCTAACATATGCCAAGTTCTGAAAGCGGCAGTGAGTCACATTTCGCACATACTCCCCTGCAGTTTTCGAAATATCCCAAATATCCAAATTTTGAGGCCTGAGCCAAATTTTGGAGCCAAATTCTGGCTCTCTGCACTTATTCGCAGTTTGAAATTACGACTTTTTTATACCCAACATATGCCAAGTTCTGAAAGCGGCGTTTGGTCATATTTGTTCCAAACCCCCCTGCAGTTTTCAAAATATCCCAAATATCCCAATTTCGAAGCTGGAGCCATATTTTGAAGCCAAATTCTGGCTCTCTGCACGTATTCGCAGTTTGAAATTACGACTTTTTTATACCCAACATATGCAATGTACTTAAAGCGGCGTTTGGTCACATTTGTCCCAAACGTCCCTGCAGTTTTCAAAATATCCCAAACATCCCAATATCGAGGCCTGAGCCTTATTTTAGAGCCAAATTCTGGCTCTCTAAACGTATTCACAGTTTGATATTACGATTTTTATACCCAACATATGCCAAGTACTGAAAGCGGCAGTGAGTCACATTTCGCACAAACTCCCATGCAGTTTTCGAAATATCCCAAATATCCCAATTTTGAGGCCTGAACCATATTTTGGAGCCAAATTCTGGCTCTCTGCACGTATTCACAGTTTGAAATTACGATTTTTCTATACCCAACATATGCAAAGTACTGAAAGCGGCGTTTGGTGACATTTGTCGCAAACCCCCCTGCACTTTTCAAAATATCCAAAACATCCCAATTTCGAGGCCTGAGCTATATTTTGGAGCCTAATTCTGGCTCTATGCACGTTTTCGCGGTTTGAAATTACGACATTTTATACCCAACATATGCCAAGTCCTGAAAGTGGCAGTTAGTCACATTTCGCACAAACTCCCATGCAGTTTTCGAAATATCCCAAATATCCCAATTTCGAGGCCTGAGCCATATTTTGGAGCCAAATTCTGGCTCTCTGCACTTACTCGTAGATTGAAATTACGACTTTTTTATACCCAACATATGTCAATGCATTTGGTCACATTTGTCTCAATCCCCCCTGCAGTTTTCAAAATATTCCAAACATCCCAATTTCGAGGCCTGAGCCATATTTTGGAGCCAAATTCTGACTCTATGCACGTATTCGCGGTTTGAAATTACGACTTTTTATACCCAACATATGCCAAGTCCTGAAAGCGGCAGTAAGTCACATTTCGCACAAACTCCGATGCAGTTTTCGAAATATCCCAAATATCCAAATTTTGAGGCCTGAGCCAAATTTGGAGCCAAATTCTGGCTCTCTGCACGTATTCGCAGTTTGAAATTACGACTTTTTTATACCCAACATATGTCAAGTACTGAGAGGGCCGTTTGGTCACATTTGTCCTAAACCCCCCCTGCAGTTTTCAAAATATCCCAAACATCCCAATTTCGAGGCCTGAACCATATTTAGGAGCCAAATTCTGGCTCTAATCACGTATTCGCGGTTTGAAATTACGACATTTATACCCAACATATGCCGAGTCCTGAAAGCAGCAGTGAGTCACATTTCGAACAAATTCCCCTGCAGTTTCGAAATATCCCAAAAATCCCAATTTCGAGGCCTGAGCCATATTTTGGAGCCAAATTCTGGCTCTCTGCACGTACTCGCAGTTTGAAATTACGACTTTTTATACCCAACATATGCCAATGCGTTTGGTCACATTTGTCTCAATCCCCCTTGCAGTTTTCAAAATATCCCAAACATCCCAATTTCGATGCCTGAGCCATATTTTTGAGCCTAATTCTGGCTCTATGCACGTATTCGCGGTTTAAAATTACGACATTTTATACCTAACATATGCCAAGTCCTGAAAGCGGCACTGAGTCACATTTCACACAAACTCCCCTGCAGTTTTCGAAATATCCCAAATATCCGTATTTCGAGGCCTGAGCCATATTTTGGAGCCAAATTCTGGCTCTCTGCAAGTATTCGCTGTTTAAAATTTCTACTTTTTTATACCCAACATATGCCAAATACTGAATGCTGCTTTTGGTCACATTTATCCCCCCCCCCCCCTGCAGTTTTCAAAATATCACAAACATCCCAATTTCGAGGCCTGAGCCATATTTTGGAGCCAAATACTGACTCTCTGCACATATTCGCAGTTTGAAATTACGACTTTTTTATACCCAACATATGCCATGTACTGAAAGCGGCGTTAGGTGACATTTGTCGCAAACCCCCCTGCAGTTTTCAAAATATCCCAAATATCCCAATTTCGAGGCCTGAGCAATATTTTGGAGCCAAATTCTGGCTCTATGCACGTATTCGCGGTTTGAAATTACGACATTTTATACCCAACATATGCTAAGTCCTGAAAGCGGCAGTGAGTCACATTTTGCACAAACTCCCCTGCAGTTTTCGAAATATCCCAAATATCCCAATTTCGAGGCCTGAGCCATATTTTGGAGCCAAATTCTGGCTCTCTGCACGTACTCCCAGTTTGAAATAAGATTTTTATACCCAACATATGCCAAGTACTGAAAGCGGCGTTTGGTCACAAATGTCGCAAACCTCCCTGCAGTTTTTAAAATATCCCAAATATCCCAATTTCGAGGCCTGAGCCATCTTTTGGAGCCAAATTCTGGCTCTCTGCACGTATTCGCAGTTTGAAATTACGACTTTTTTTTACCCAACATATGCCAATGCTTTTGGTCACATTTGTTTCAATCCCCCCTGCAGTTTTCAAAATATCCCAAACCTCCCAATTTCGAGGCCTGAGCCATATTTTGGAGCAAAATTTTGGCTCTCTTCACGTATTCGCAGTTTGAAATTACGATTTTTTTATAACCAACATATGCCAAGTACTGAAAGCGGCGTTTGGTCACATTTGTCCCAAACCCTCCCCCCTGTAGTTTTCAAAATATCCCAAACATCCCAATTTCGAGGTCTGAGCCATATTTTGGAGCCAAATACTGTCTCTCTGCACGTATTCGCAGTTTGAAATTACGAATTTTTTATACCTAACATATGCCAAGTACTGAAAGCGGCGTTTGGTCACATTTGTCCCAACCCCCCCCCCCCCCTCCCCCTGCAGTTTTCAAAATATCCCAAACATCCCAATTTCATGTCCTGAGCCATATTTTGGAGCCAAATTCTGGCTCTATGCACGTATTCGCGGTTTAAAATTACGGCATTTTATACCCAACATATGCCAAGTCTTGAAAGCGGCAGTGAGTCACATTTCGCTCAAACTCCCCTTCAGATTTCGAAATATCCCAATTATCCCAATTTCGAGGCCTGAGCCATATTTTGGAGCCAAATTCTGGCTCTCTGCATGTATTCGCAGTTTGAAATTTCGACTTTTTTATACCAAACATATGCCAAGTACTGAATGCGGCGTTTGGTCACATTTGTCCCAAACCCCCCCTGCAGTTTCCAAAATATCCAAAACATCCCAATTTCTAGGCCTGAGCCATATTTTGGAGCCAAATTCTGGCTCTCTGCACGTATTCGCAGTTTGAAATTACGACTTTTTTATACCCAACATATGCCAAGTACTGAAAGCGGCGTGTGGTCACATTTGTCTCAATCCCCCCAGCAGTTTTCAAAATATCCCAAACATCCCAATTTCGAGGCCTGAGCCATATTTTGGAGCCAAATTCTGGTTTTCTGCAAGTATTCGCAATTTGAAATTACGACTTTTTTATACCCAACATATGCGAAGTACTGAAAGCATCATTTTGTCACATTTGTCCCAAACCTCCCTGCAGTTTTCAAAATATCCCAAACATCCCAATATCGAGGCCTGAGCCATATTTTGGAGCCTAATTCTGGCTCTCTGCACGTCTTCACAGTTTGCTATTAAGACTTTTTATCCCCAACATATGCCAAGTACTGAAAGTGGCAGTTAGTCACATTTTGCACAAACTCCCCTTCAGTTTTCAAAATATCCCAAACATCCCAATTTCGAGGACTGAGGCATATTTTGGAGCCAAATTCAGGCTCTATGCACGTATTCGCAGTTTGAAATTGCGAATTTTATACTCAACATATGCCAAGTACTGAAAGCGGCGTTTGGTCACATTTGTCCCAATCTCCCCTGCAGTTTTCAAAATATCCTAAACATCTCAATTTTGAGGCCTGAGCCATATTTTGGAGCCAAATTCTGGCTCTCAGCACGTATTCGCAGTTTGAAATTACGACTTTTTATACCCAACAAATGCCAAGTACTGAAAGCGGCGTTTGGTCACATTTGTCCCAAACCCCCCTGCAGTTTTCAAAATATCCAAAACATCAAAATTTCGAGGACTGAGGCATATTTTGGAGCCAAATTCTACCTCTATGCACGTATTCGCAGTTTGAAAATACGACTTTTTATACCCAACATATGCCAAGTCCTGAGAGCGGCATTGAGTCACATTTGGCACAAACTCCCCTGCAGTTTTCAAAAATATCCCAAATATCCCAATTTCAAGACCTGAGTCATAATTTGGAGCCAAATTCTGGGTCTCTGCACGTATTCGCAGTTTGAAATTGCGAATTTTATACTCAACATATGCCAAGTACTGAAAGCGGTGTTTGGTCACATTTGTCCCAATCTCCCCTGCAGTTTTCAAAATATCCTAAACATCCCAATTTCGAGGCCTGAGCCATATTTTGGAGCCAAATTCTGGCTCTCTGCATGTATTCACAGTTTGAAATTACGACTTTTTTATACCCAACATATGCCAATTACTGAAAGCGGCAGTGAGTCACATTATGCGCAAACTCCCCTGCAGTTTTCAAAATATCCCAAACATCCACATTTTGAGGCCTGAGCCATATTTTGGAGGCAAATTTTGGCTCTATGCACGTATTCGCGGTTTGAAATTACGATATTTTATACCCAACATATGCCAAGTCCTGAAAGCGGCAGTGAGTCACATTTCGCACAAACTCCCCTGCAGTTTTCGAAATATCCCAAATATCCCAATTTTGAGGCCTGAGCAATATTTTGGAGCCAAATTCTGGCTCTCTGCATGTATTCACAGTTTGAAATTACGACTTTTTTATACCCAACATATGCCAAGTACTGAAAGCGGCGTTTGGTGACATTTGTCGCAAACCCCCCTGCAGTTTTCAAAATATCCCAAACATCCCAATTTCGAGGCCTGAGCCACATTTTGGAGCCAAATTCTGGCTCTCTGCATGTATTCGCAGTTTGAAATTACTTCTTTTTTATACCCAACATATGCCAAGTACTGAAAGCGGCGTTTGGTGACATTTGTCCCAAACCCCCCCCCCCCCCCCCCTCGGCAGTTTTCAAAATATCCCAAACATCCCAATTTCGAGGCCTGAGCCATATTTTGGAGCCAAATTCTGGCTCTATGCATGTGTTCGCGGTTTGAAATTACGACATTTAATACCCAACATATGCAAGTCCTGAAACCGGCAGTTAGTCACATTTCGCACAAACTCCCCTGCTGTTTTCGAAATATCACAAATATCCCAATTTCGAGGCTTAAGCCATATTTTGGAGCCAAATTTTGGCTCTCTGCACGTACTCGCTGTTTGAAATTACAACTTTTTATACCCAACATATGCCAAGTACTGGAAGCGGCGTTTGGTCACAAATGTCTCAAACCTCCCTGCAGTTTTCAAAATATCCCAAATATCACAATTTCGAGGCCTGAGCCATATTTTGGAGCCAAATTCTGGCTCTCTGCACGTATTCGCAGTTTGAAATTACGACTTTTTTATACCCAACATATGCCAATGCGTGTGGTCACATTTGTCTCAATCCCCCCTACAGTTTTCAAAATATCCCAAACATCCCAATTTCGAGGCCTGAGCCATATTTTGGAGCCAAATTCTGGCTCTATGCACGTGTTCGCGGTTTGAAATTACGACATTTAATACCCAACATATGCCAAGTCCTGAAAGCGGCAGCGAGTCATATTTCGCACAAACCCCCCTGCAGTTTTCGAAATATCCCAAATATCCCAATTTCGAGGCCTTAGCCATGTTTTGGAGCCAAATTCTGGCTCTCTGCACGTATTCGCAGTTTGAAATTGCGACTTTTTTATGCCCAACTTATGCCAAGTACTGAAAGCGGCGTTTGATCATATTTGTCTCAAACCTCCCTGCAGTTTTCTAAATATCCCAAACATCCCAATATCGAGGCCTGAGTCATATTTTGGAGCCAACGTGTGGCTCTCTGCACGTATTCATATTTTGATATTACGACTTTTTATACCCAACATATGCCAAGTACTGAAAGTGGCAGTGAGTCACATTTTGCGCAAACTCCCCTGCAGTTTTCAAAATATCCCAAACATTCCAATTTCGAGGCCTGAGCCATATTTTGTAGCCAAATTCTGGCTCTCTGCACGTATTCGCAGTTTGAAATTACGACTTTTTATACCCAACATATGCCAATTACTAAAAGCGGCGTTTGGTCACATCTGTCCCAATCCCCCCTGCAGTTTTCAATTTTTTTTTTTTTTTTTTTTTTTTTTTTTTTTTTTTTTTTTTTTTTTTTTTTTTGAGATATATACAAGAGTTGTTACATTCTTGTACAGCCACTAGTACGCGTAGCGTTTCGGGCAAGTCCTTAATCCTACGGTCCCTGGAATACGATCCCCTGCCGCGAAGAATCGTTTTTTCATCCAAGTACACATTTTACTGTTGCGTTAAACAGAGGCTACAGTTAAGGAATTGCGCCCAGTAAATCCTCCCCGGCCAGGATACGAACCCATGACATAGCGCTCGCGGAACGCCAGGCGAGTGTCTTACCACTACACCACGGAGACTGCGGAGACAAAATATCCCAAACATCTCAATTTCGAGGCCTGAGCCGAATTTTGGAGCCAAATTCAGGCTCTCTGCACGTATTCGCAGTTTGAAATTACGACTTTTTATACCCAACATAAGCCAAGTACTGAAAGCGGCGTTTGGTCACATTTGTCCCAAAGCTCCCTACATTTTTCAAAATATCCCAAACATGCTAATTTCGAGGCCTGAGCCATATTTTGGAGCCAAGTTCTGGCTCTCTGCACGTATTCGCAGTTTGAAATTACGGCTTTATATACCCAACATATGCCAAGTACTGAAAGCAGCGTTTGGTCATATTTGTCCCAAACCTCCCTGCAGTTTTCAAAATATCCCAAACATCCCAATTTTGAGGCCTGAGCCATATTTTGGAGCCAAATTCTGGCTCTATGCACGTATTCGCAGATTGAATTTATGACTTTTTATACTCAACATATGCCAAGTCCTGAAAGCAGCAGTGAGTCACATTTTGCCCAAACTCCCCTGCAGTTTTCGAAATATCCCAAATATCCCAATTTCGAAGCCTTAACCATATTTTGGAGCCAAATTCTGGCTCTCTGCACGTATTCGCAGTTTGAAATTACGAATTTTTTATACCCAACATATGCCAAGTACTGAAAGCGGCGTTTGGTCACATTTGTCTCAATCCCCCCTGCAGTTTTCAAAATATCCAAAACATCCCAATTTCGAGGCCTGAGCCATATTTTGGAGCCTAATTCTGGCTCTATGCACGTATTCGCGGTTTGAAATTACGACATTTTATACCCAACATATGCCAAGTCCTGAAAGCGGCAGTGAGTCACATTTCGCACAAACTCCCCTGCAGTTTTCGAAATATCCCAAATATCCCAATTTTGAGGCCTGAACCATATTTTGGAGCCTAATTCTGGCTCTCTGCACGTATTCACAGTATGAAATTACGACTTCTTTATACCCAACATATGCAAAGTACTGAAAGCGGCGTTTGGTGACATTTGTCGCAAACCCCCCTGCAGCTTTCAAAATATCCAAAACATCCCAATTTCGAGACCTGAGCCATATTTTGGAGCCAAATTCTGGCTCTATGCACGTGTTCGCGGTTTGAAATTACGACATTTTATACCGAACATATGCCAAGTCCTGAAAGCGGCAGTTTGTCACATTTCGCAAAAACTCCCCTGCAGTTTTCGAAATTTCCCAAATATCCAAATTTTGAGTCCTGAGCCATATTTTGGATCCAAATTCTGGCTCTCTGCTCGTATTCACAGTTTGAAATTACGAATTTTTTATACCAACATATGCCAATGCGTTTGGTCACATTTGTCTCAATCCCCCCTGCAGTTTTCAAAATATCCCAAACATCCCAATTTCGAGGCCTGAGCCATATTTTGGAGCCAAATTCTGGCTCTATGCACGTTTTCGCGGTTTGAAATTACGACATTTTATACCCAACATATGCCAAGTCCTGAAAGCGGCAGTGAGTCACATTTTGCACAAACTCCCCTGCAGTTTTCGAAATATCCCAAATAACCCAATTTCGAGGCCCGAGCCATATTTTGGAGCCAAATTCTGGCTCTCTGCACGTATTCGCAGTGTGAAATTACGACTTTTTATACCCAACATGTGCCTAGTACTGAAAGCGGCGTTTGGTCACATTTGTCCCAATCCTCCCTGCAATTTTCTAAATATCCTAAACATCCCAATATCAAGGCCTGAGTCAAAATTTGGAGCCAACATCTGGCTCTCTGCACGTATTCATATTTTGATATTACGACTTTTTATACCCAACATATGCCAAGTACTGAAAGTGGCAGTGAGTCACAATTTGCGCAAACTCCCCTGCAGTTTTTAAAATATCCAAAACAATCCAATTTCGAGGCCTTAACCATATTTTGTAGCCAAATTCTGGCTCTCTGCACTTATTCGCAGTTTGAAATTACGACTTTTTTTATACACAACATATGCAATGTACTGAACGCGGCGTTTGGTCACATTTGTCCCAAACCCCCCCCCCCCCTGCAGTGTTCAAAATATCCCAAACATCCCAATTTCGAGGCCTGAGCCATATTTTGGAGCCAAATTCAAGCTCTCTGCACGTATTCGCAGTTTGAAATTACGACTTTTTATACCCAACATATGCCAAGTTCTGAAAGCGGCGTTTGGTCATATTTGTCTCAAACCCCCCTGCAGTTTTCAAAATATCCCAAATATCCCAATTTCGAGGCCTGAGCCATATTTTGAAGCCAAATTCTGGCTCTCTGCACGAATTCGCAGTTTGAAATTACGACTTTTTTATACCCAACATATGCAAAGTACTGAAAGCGGCGTTTGGTCACATTTGTCCCAAACGTCCCTGCAGTTTTCAAAATATCCCAAACATCCCAATATCGATGCCTAAGCCTTATTTTAAAGCCAAATTCTGGCTCTCTAAACGTATTCACAGTTTGATATAACGATTTTTATACCCAATATATGCCAAGTACTGAAAGCGGCAGTGAGTCAAATTTAGCACAAACTCCCCTGCAGATTTCGAAATATCCCAATTTCGAGGCCTGAGCCATATTTTGGAGCCACATTCTGGCTCTATGCACGTATTCGCCGTTTGAAATTACGACATTTTTTACCCAACATATGCCAAGTCCTGATAATGGCAGTGAGTCTCATTTCGCACAAACTCCCCTCCAGTTTTCGAAATATCCCAATTTCGAGACCTGAGCCATATTTTGGAGCCAAATTCTGGCTCTCTGCACGTATTCGCAGTTTGAATTTACGAATTTTTTATACCCAACATATGCCAAGTACTGAAAGCGGCGTTTGGTCACATTTGTCTCAATCCCCCCTGCAGTTTTCAAAATATCCAAAACATCCCAATTTCGAGGCCAGAGCCATATTTTGGAGCATAATTCTGGCTCTATGCACGTATTCGCGGTTTGAAATTACGACATTTTATACCCAACATATGCCAAGTCCTGAAAGCGGCAGTGAGTCACATTTCGCACAAACTCCCCTGCAGTTTTCGAAATATCCCAAATATCCCAATTTTGAGGCCTGCGCCATATTTTGGAGCCTAATTCTGGCTCTCTGCACGTATTCACAGTTTGAAATTACGACTTCTTTATACCCAACATATGCAAACTACTGAAAGCGGCGTTTGGTGACATTTGTCGCAAACCCCCTTGCAGCTTTCAAAATATCCAAAATATCCCAATTTCGAGACCTGAGCCATATTTTGGAGCCAAATTCTGGCTCAATGCACGTGTTCGCGGTTTGAAATTACGACATTTTATACCGAACATATGCCAAGTCCTGAAAGCGGCAGTTAGTCACATTTCGCAAAAACTCCCCTGCAGTTTTCGAAATATCCCAAATATCCAAATTTTCAGTCCTGAGCCATATTTTGGAGCCAAATTCTGGCTCTCTGCTCGTATTCACAGTTTGAAATTACGAATTTTGTATACCAACATATGCCAATGCGTTTGGTCACATTTGTCTCAATCCCCCCTTCAGTTTTCAAAATATCCCAAACATCCCAATTTCGAGGCCTGAGCCATATTTTGGAGCCAAATTCTGGCTCTATGCACGTTTTCGCGGTTTGAAATTACGACATTTTATACCCAACATATGCCAAGTCCTGAAAGCGGCAGTGAGTCACATTTCGAACAAACTCCCCTGCAGTTTTCGAAATATCCCAAATATCCAAATTTCGAGGCCTGAGCCATATTTTGGAGCCAAATTCTGGCTCTCTGCACGTATTCGCAGTTTGAAATTACGGCTTTATATACCCAACATATGCCAAGTACTGAAAGCAGCGTTTGGTCATATTTGTCCCAATCCTCCCTGCAGTTTTCAAAATATCCCAAACATCCCAATTTCGAGGCCTGAGCCATATTTTGGAGCCAAATTCTGGCTCTATGCACGTATTCGCAGATTGAATTTATGACTTTTTATACCCAACATATGCCAAGTCCTGAAAGCAGCAGTGAGTCACATTTTGCACAAACTCCCCTGCAGTTTTCGAAATATCCCAAATATCCCAATTTCGAGGCCCGAGCCATATTTTGGAGCCATATTCTGGCTCTCTGCACGTATTCGCAGTGTGAAATTACGACTTTTTATACCCAACATGTGCCTAGTACTGAAAGCAGCAGTGAGTCACATTTTGCACAAACTCCCTTGCAGTTTTCAAAATATCCCAAATATCCCAATTTCGAGGCCTTAGCCATATTTTGGAGCCAAATTCTGGCTCTCTGCACGTATTCGCAGTTTGAAATTGCGACTTTTTTATACCCAACATATGCCAAGTACTGAAAGCGGCGTTTGGTCACATTTGTCCCAATCCTCCCTGCAATTTTCTAAATATCCCAAACATCCCAATATCGAGGCCTGAGTCATAATTTGGAGCCAACATCTGGCTCTCTGCACGTATTCATATTTTGATATTACGACTTTTTATACCCAACATATGCCAAGTACTGAAAGTGGCAGTGAGTCACAATTTGCGCAAACTCCCCTGCAGTTTTTAAAATATCCAAAACAATCCAATTTCGAGGCCTTAACCATATTTTGTAGCCAAATTCTGGCTCTCTGCACTTATTCGCAGTTTGAAATTACTACTTTTTTATACCCAACATATGCCAAGTACTGAATGCGGTGTTAGGTCACAATTGTCCCAAACCCCCCCTGCAGTTTTCAAAATATCCCAAACATCCCAATTTCGTGGCCTGAGCCATATTTTGAAGCAAAATTCTGGCTCTTTGCACGTATTCGCGGTTTAAAATTACGACATTTTATACCTAGCATATGCCAAGTCCTGAAAGCGGCACTGAGTCACATTTTGCCCAAACTCCCCTGCAGTTTTCGAAATATCGCAAATATCCCAATTTCGAGGCCTGAGCCATATTTTGGAGCCAAAATCTGGCTCTCTGCAAGTATTCGCAGTTTGAAATTTCGACTTATTTATACCCAACACATGCCAAGTACTGAATGCGGCGTTTGGTCACATTTGTCCCAAACCCCCCCTTGCAGTTTTCAAAATATCACAAACATCCCAATTTCGAGGCCTCAGCCATATTTTGAAGCCAATTTCTGGCGCTCTGCACATATTCGCAGTTTGAAATTACGAATTTTTTATACCCAACATATGCCAAGTATTGATAGCGGCATTTGGTGACATTTGTCGCAAACCCCCCTGTAGTTTTCAAAATATCCCCAATATCCCAATTTCGAGGCCTGAGCAATATATTGGAGCCAAATTCTGGCTTTCTGAATGTATTCGCAGTTTGAAATTACGACTTTTTTATACCAAACATTTGCCAAGTACTGAAAGCGCCGTTTGGTCACATTTGTCCCAAACCTCCCCTGCAGTTTTCAAAATATCCCAAACATCCCAATTTCGAGGCCTGAGCAATATATTGGAGCCAAATTCTGGCTCTATGCACGTATTCGCGGTTTCAAATTACGACATTTTATACCCAACATATGCTAAGTCCTGAAAGCAGCAGTGAGACACATTTCGAACAAACTCCCCGGCAGTTTTCGAAATATCCCAAATATCCCAATTTCGAGGCCTGAGCCATATTTTGGAACCAAATTCTGGCTCTCTGCACTTACTCGCAGTTTGAAATTACGACTTTTTTATACCCAACATATGCCAATGCGTTTGATCACATTTGTCTCAATCCCCCCTGCAGTTTTCAAAATATCCCAAACATCCCAATTTCGAGGCCTGAGCCATATTTTGGAGCCAAATTCTGGCTCTATGCACGTATTCGCGGTTTGAAATTACGACATTTTATACCCAACATATGCCAAGTCCTGAAAGCGGCAGTGAGTCACATTTCGCACAAACTCCCCTGCAGTTTTCGAAATATCATAAAAATATCCAAATTTTGAGGCCTGAGCCATATTTTGGAGCCAAATTCAAGCTCTCTGCACGTATTCGCAGTTTGAAATTACGACTTTTTATACCCAACATATGCCAAGTTCTGAAAGCGGCGTTTGGTCATATTTGTCTCAAACCCCCCTGCAGTTTTCAAAATATCCCAAATATCCCAATTTCGAGGCCTGAGCCATATTTTGAAGCCAAATTCTGGCTCTCTGCACGTATTCGCAGTTTGAAATTACGACTTTTTTATACCCAACATATGCAAAGTACTGATAGCGGCGTTTGGTCACATTTGTTCCAAACGTCCCTGCAGTTTTCAAAATATCCCAAACATCCCAATATCGAGGCCTGAGCCTTATTTTAAAGCCAAATTCTGGCTCTCTAAACGTATTCACAGTTTGATATTACGATTTTTATACCCAACATATGCCAAGTACTGAAAGCGGCAGTGAGTCACATTTCGCACAAACTCCCCTGCAGATTTCGAAATATCCCAATTTCGAGGCCTGAGCCATATTTTGGAGCCACATTCTGGCTCTTTGCACGTATTCGCCGTTTGAAATTACGACATTTTATACCCAACATATGCCAAGTCCTGATAATGGCAGTGAGTCTCATTTCGCACAAACTCCCCTCCAGTTTTCGAAATATCCCAATTTTGAGACCTGAGCCATATTTTGGAGCCAAATTCTGGCTCTCTGCACGTATTCGCAGTTTGAAATTACAAATTTTTTATACCCAACATATGCCAAGTACTGAAAGCGGGGTTTGGTCACATTTGTCTCAATCCCCCCTGCAGTTTTCAAAATATCCAAAACATCCCAATTTCGAGGCCTGAGCCATATTTTGGAGCCTAATTCTGGCTCTATGCACGTATTCGCGGTTTTAAATTACGACATTTTATACCCAACATATGCCAAGTCCTGAAAGCGGCAGTGAGTCACATTTCGCACAAACTCCCCTGCAGTTTTCGAAATATCCCAAATATCCCAATTTTGAGGCCTGCGCCATATTTTGGAGCCTAATTCTGGCTCTCTGCACGTATTTACAGTTTGAAATTACGACTTCTTTATACCCAACATATGCAAACTACTGAAAGCGGCGTTTGGTGACATTTGTCGCAAACCCCCTTGCAGCTTTCAAAATATCCAAAATATCCCAATTTCGAGACCTGAGCCATATTTTGGAGCCAAATTCTGGCTCAATGCACGTGTTCGCGGTTTGAAATTACGACATTTTATACCGAACATATGCCAAGTCCTGAAAGCGGCAGTTAGTCACATTTCGCAAAAACTCCCCTGCAGTTTTCGAAATATCCCAAATATCCAAATTTTCAGTCCTGAGCCATATTTTGGAGCCAAATTCTGGCTCTCTGCTCGTATTCACAGTTTGAAATTACGAATTTTGTATACCAACATATGCCAATGCGTTTGGTCACATTTGTCTCAATCCCCCCTTCAGTTTTCAAAATATCCCAAACATCCCAATTTCGAGGCCTGAGCCATATTTTGGAGCCAAATTCTGGCTCTATGCACGTTTTCGCGGTTTGAAATTACGACATTTTATACCCAACATATGCCAAGTCCTGAAAGCGGCAGTGAGTCACATTTCGCACAAACTCCCCTGCAGTTTTCGAAATATCCCAAATATCCAAATTTCGAGGCCTGAGCCATATTTTGGAGCCAAATTCTGGCTCTCTGCACGTATTCGCAGTTTGAAATTACGGCTTTATATACCCAACATATGCCAAGTACTGAAAGCAGCGTTTGGTCATATTTGTCCCAATCCTCCCTGCAGTTTTCAAAATATCCCAAACATCCCAATTTCGAGGCCTGAGCCATATTTTGGAGCCAAATTCTGGCTCTATGCACGTATTCGCAGATTGAATTTATGACTTTTTATACCCAACATATGCCAAGTCCTGAAAGCAGCAGTGAGTCACATTTTGCACAAACTCCCCTGCAGTTTTCGAAATATCCCAAATATCCCAATTTCGAGGCCCGAGCCATATTTTGGAGCCATATTCTGGCTCTCTGCACGTATTCGCAGTGTGAAATTACGACTTTTTATACCCAACATGTGCCTAGTACTGAAAGCAGCAGTGAGTCACATTTTGCACAAACTCCCTTGCAGTTTTCAAAATATCCCAAATATCCCAATTTCGAGGCCTTAGCCATATTTTGGAGCCAAATTCTGGCTCTCTGCACGTATTCGCAGTTTGAAATTGCGACTTTTTTATACCCAACATATGCCAAGTACTGAAAGCGGCGTTTGGTCACATTTGTCCCAATCCTCCCTGCAATTTTCTAAATATCCCAAACATCCCAATATCGAGGCCTGAGTCATAATTTGGAGCCAACATCTGGCTCTCTGCACGTATTCATATTTTGATATTACGACTTTTTATACCCAACATATGCCAAGTACTGAAAGTGGCAGTGAGTCACAATTTGCGCAAACTCCCCTGCAGTTTTTAAAATATCCAAAACAATCCAATTTCGAGGCCTTAACCATATTTTGTAGCCAAATTCTGGCTCTCTGCACTTATTCGCAGTTTGAAATTACTACTTTTTTATACCCAACATATGCCAAGTACTGAATGCGGTGTTAGGTCACAATTGTCCCAAACCCCCCCTGCAGTTTTCAAAATATCCCAAACATCCCAATTTCGTGGCCTGAGCCATATTTTGAAGCAAAATTCTGGCTCTTTGCACGTATTCGCGGTTTAAAATTACGACATTTTATACCTAGCATATGCCAAGTCCTGAAAGCGGCACTGAGTCACATTTTGCCCAAACTCCCCTGCAGTTTTCGAAATATCGCAAATATCCCAATTTCGAGGCCTGAGCCATTTTTTGGAGCCAAAATCTGGCTCTCTGCAAGTATTCGCAGTTTGAAATTTCGACTTATTTATACCCAACACATGCCAAGTACTGAATGCGGCGTTTGGTCACATTTGTCCCAAACCCCCCCTTGCAGTTTTCAAAATATCACAAACATCCCAATTTCGAGGCCTCAGCCATATTTTGAAGCCAATTTCTGGCGCTCTGCACATATTCGCAGTTTGAAATTACGAATTTTTTATACCCAACATATGCCAAGTATTGATAGCGGCATTTGGTGACATTTGTCGCAAACCCCCCTGTAGTTTTCAAAATATCCCCAATATCCCAATTTCGAGGCCTGAGCAATATATTGGAGCCAAATTCTGGCTTTCTGAATGTATTCGCAGTTTGAAATTACGACTTTTTTATACCAAACATTTGCCAAGTACTGAAAGCGCCGTTTGGTCACATTTGTCCCAAACCTCCCCTGCAGTTTTCAAAATATCCCAAACATCCCAATTTCGAGGCCTGAGCAATATATTGGAGCCAAATTCTGGCTCTATGCACGTATTCGCGGTTTGAAATTACGACATTTTATACCCAACATATGCTAAGTCCTGAAAGCAGCAGTGAGACACATTTCGAACAAACTCCCCGGCAGTTTTCGAAATATCCCAAATATCCCAATTTCGAGGCCTGAGCCATATTTTGGAACCAAATTCTGGCTCTCTGCACTTACTCGCAGTTTGAAATTACGACTTTTTTATACCCAACATATGCCAATGCGTTTGATCACATTTGTCTCAATCCCCCCTGCAGTTTTCAAAATATCCCAAACATCCCAATTTCGAGGCCTGAGCCATATTTTGGAGCCAAATTCTGGCTCTATGCACGTATTCGCGGTTTGAAATTACGACATTTTATACCCAACATATGCCAAGTCCTGAAAGCGGCAGTGAGTCACATTTCGCACAAACTCCCCTGCAGTTTTCGAAATATCATAAAAATATCCAAATTTTGAGGCCTGAGCCATATTTTGGAGCCAAATTCAAGCTCTCTGCACGTATTCGCAGTTTGAAATTACGACTTTTTATACCCAACATATGCCAAGTTCTGAAAGCGGCGTTTGGTCATATTTGTCTCAAACCCCCCTGCAGTTTTCAAAATATCCCAAATATCCCAATTTCGAGGCCTGAGCCATATTTTGAAGCCAAATTCTGGCTCTCTGCACGTATTCGCAGTTTGAAATTACGACTTTTTTATACCCAACATATGCAAAGTACTGATAGCGGCGTTTGGTCACATTTGTTCCAAACGTCCCTGCAGTTTTCAAAATATCCCAAACATCCCAATATCGAGGCCTGAGCCTTATTTTAAAGCCAAATTCTGGCTCTCTAAACGTATTCACAGTTTGATATTACGATTTTTATACCCAACATATGCCAAGTACTGAAAGCGGCAGTGAGTCACATTTCGCACAAACTCCCCTGCAGATTTCGAAATATCCCAATTTCGAGGCCTGAGCCATATTTTGGAGCCACATTCTGGCTCTTTGCACGTATTCGCCGTTTGAAATTACGACATTTTATACCCAACATATGCCAAGTCCTGATAATGGCAGTGAGTCTCATTTCGCACAAACTCCCCTCCAGTTTTCGAAATATCCCAATTTTGAGACCTGAGCCATATTTTGGAGCCAAATTCTGGCTCTCTGCACGTATTCGCAGTTTGAAATTACAAATTTTTTATACCCAACATATGCCAAGTACTGAAAGCGGGGTTTGGTCACATTTGTCTCAATCCCCCCTGCAGTTTTCAAAATATCCAAAACATCCCAATTTCGAGGCCTGAGCCATATTTTGGAGCCTAATTCTGGCTCTATGCACGTATTCGCGGTTTTAAATTACGACATTTTATACCCAACATATGTCAAGTCCTGAAAGCGGCAGTGAGTCACATTTCGCACAAACTCCCCTGCAGTTTTCGAAATATCCCAAATATCCCAATTTTGAGGCCTGAACCATATTTTGGAGCCTAATTCTGGCTCTCTGCACGTATTCACAGTTTGAAATTACGACTTCTTTATACCCAACATATGCAAAGTACTGAAAGCGGCGTTTGGTGACATTTGTCGCAAACCCCCCTGCAGCTTTCAAAATATCCAAAACATCCCAATTTCGAGACCTGAGCCATATTTTGGAGCCAAATTCTGGCTCTATGCACGTGTTCGCGGTTTGTAATTACGACATTTTATACCGAACATATGCCAAGTCCTGAAAGCGGCAGTTAATCACATTTCGCAAAAACTCCCCTGCAGTTTTCGAAATATCCCAAATATCCAATTTTTGAGTCCTGAGCCATATTTTGGAGCCAAATTCTGGCTCTCTGCTCGTATTCACAGTTTGAAATTACGAATTTTTTATACCAACATATGCCAATGCGTTTGGTCACATTTGTCTCAATCCCCCCGGCAGTTTTCAAAATATCCCAAACATCCCAATTTCGAGGCCTGAGCCATATTTTGGAGCCAAATTCTGGCTCTATGCACGTATTCGCGGTTTGAAATTACGACATTTTATACCCAACATATGCCAAGTCCTGAAAGCGGCAGTGAGTCACATTTCGCACAAACTCCCCTGCAGTTTTCGAAATATCCCAAATATCCAAATTTCGAGGCCTGAGCCATATTTTGGAGCCAAATTCTGGCTCTCGGCACGTATTCGCAGTTTGAAATTACGGCTTTATATACCCAACATATGCCAAGTACTAAAAGCAGCGTTTGGTCATATTTGTCCCAAACCTCCCTGCAGTTTTCAAAATATCCCAAACATCCCAATTTCGAGGCCTGAGCCATATTTTGGAGCCAAATTCTGGCTCTATGCACGTATTCGCAGATTGAATTTATGACTTTTTATACCCAACATATGCCAAGTCCTGAAAGCAGCAGTGACTCACATTTTGCACAAACTCCCCTGCAGTTTTCGAAATATCCCAAATATCCCAATTTCGAGGCCCGAGCCATATTTTGGAGCCAAATTCTGGCTCTCTGCACGTATTCTCAGTGTGAAATTACGACTTTTTATACCCAACATGTGCCTAGTACTGAAAGCAGCAGTGACTCACATTTTGCACAAACTCCCCTGCAGTTTTCAAAATATCCCAAATATCCCAATTTCGAGGCCTTAGCCATATTTTGGAGCCAAATTCTGGCTCTCTGCACGTATTCGCAGTTTGAAATTGCGACTTTTTTATACCCAACATATGCCAAGTACTGAAAGCGGCGTTTGGTCACATTTGTCCCAATCCTCCCTGCAATTTTCTAAATATCCCAAACATCCCAATATCGAGGCCTGAGTCATAATTTGGAGCCAACATCTGGCTCTCTGCACGTATTCATATTTTGATATTACGACTTTTTATACCCAACATATGCCAAGTACTGAAAGTGGCAGTGAGTCACAATTTGCGCAAACTCCCCTGCAGTTTTTAAAATATCCAAAACAATCCAATTTCGAGGCCTTAACCATATTTTGTAGCCAAATTCTGGCTCTCTGCACTTATTCGCAGTTTGAAATTACGACTTTTTTATACCCAACATATGCCAAGTACTGAATGCGGTGTTTGGTCACAATTGTCCCAAACCCCCCCTGCAGTTTTCAAAATATCCCAAACATCCCAATTTCGTGGCCTGAGCCATATTTTGAAGCAAAATTCTGGCTCTTTGCACGTATTCGCGGTATAAAATTACGACATTTTATACCTAACATATGCCAAGTCCTGAAAGCGGCACTGAGTCACATTTCGCACAAACTCCCCTGCAGTTTTCGAAATATCCCAAATATCCCAATTTCGAGGCCTGAGCCATATTTTGGAGCCAAAATCTGGCTCTCTGCAAGTATTCGCAGTTTGAAATTTCGACTTTTTTATGCCCAACATATGCCAAGTACTGAATGCGGCGTTTGGTCACATTTGTCCCCCCCCCCCCCTGCAGTTTTCAAAATATCACAAACATCCCAATTTCGAGGCCTGAGCCATATTTTGAAGCCAAATTCTGGCGCTCTGCGCATATTCGCAGTTTGAAATTACGAATTTTTTATACCAACATATGCCAATGCGTTTGGTCACATTTGTCTCAATCCCCCCTGCAGTTTTCAAAATATCCCAAACATCCCAATTTCGAGGCCTGAGCCATATTTTGGAGCCAAATTCTGGCTCTATGCACGTTTTCGCGGTTTGAAATTACGACATTTTATACCCAACATATGCCAAGTCCTGAAAGCGGCAGTGAGTCACATTTTGCACAAACTCCCCTGCAGTTTTCGAAATATCCCAAATATCCCAATTTCGAGGCCCGAGCCATATTTTGGAGCCAAATTCTGGTTCTCTGCACGTATTCGCAGTGTGAAATTACGAATTTTTATACCCAACATGTGCCTAGTACTGAAAGCAGCAGTGAGTCACATTTTGCACAAACTCCCTTGCAGTTTTCAAAATATCCCAAATATCCCAATTTCGAGGCCTTAGCCATGTTTTGGAGCCAAATTCTGGCTCTCTGCACGTATTCGCAGTTTGAAATTGCGACTTTTTTATACCCAAAATATGCCAAGTACTGAAAGCGGCGTTTGGTCACATTTGTCCCAATCCTCCCTGCAATTTTCTAAATATCCCAAACATCCCAATATCAAGGCCTGAGTCAAAATTTGGAGCCAACATCTGGCTCTCTGCACGTATTCATATTTTGATATTACGACTTTTTATACCCAACATATGCCAAGTACTGAAAGTGGCAGTGAGTCACAATTTGCGCAAACTCCCCTGCAGTTTTTAAAATATCCAAAACAATCCAATTTCGAGGCCTTAACCATATTTTGTAGCCAAATTCTGGCTCTCTGCACTTATTCGCAGTTTGAAATTACGACTTTTTTTATACACAACATATGCAATGTACTGAACGCGGCGTTTGGTCACATTTGTCCCAAACCCCCCCCCCCCCTGCAGTGTTCAAAATATCCCAAACATCCCAATTTCGAGGCCTGAGCCATATTTTGGAGCCAAATTCAAGCTCTCTGCACGTATTCGCAGTTTGAAATTACGACTTTTTATACCCAACATATGCCAAGTTCTGAAAGCGGCGTTTGGTCATATTTGTCTCAAACCCCCCTGCAGTTTTCAAAATATCCCAAATATCCCAATTTCGAGGCCTGAGCCATATTTTGAAGCCAAATTCTGGCTCTCTGCACGTATTCGCAGTTTGAAATTACGACTTTTTTATACCCAACATATGCAAAGTACTGAAAGCGGCGTTTGGTCACATTTGTCCCAAACGTCCCTGCAGTTTTCAAAATATCCCAAACATCCCAATATCGAGGCCTGAGCCTTATTTTAAAGCCAAATTCTGGCTCTCTAAACGTATTCACAGTTTGATATAACGATTTTTATACCCAACATATGCCAAGTACTGAAAGCAGCGTTTGGTCATATTTGTCCCAATCCTCCCTGCAGTTTTCAAAATATCCCAAACATCCCAATTTCGAGGCCTGAGCCATATTTTGGAGCCAAATTCTGGCTCTATGCACGTTTTCGCGGTTTGAAATTACGACTTTTTATACCCAACATATGCCAAGTCCTGAAAGCGGCAGTGAGTCACATTTTGCACAAACTCCCCTGCAGTTTTCGAAATATCCCAAATATCCCAATTTCGAGGCCCGAGCCATATTTTGGAGCCAAATTCTGGCTCTCTGCACGTATTCGCAGTGTGAAATTACGAATTTTTATACCCAACATGTGCCTAGTACTGAAAGCAGCAGTGAGTCACATTTTGCACAAACTCCCCTGCAGTTTTCAAAATATCCCAAATATCCCAATTTCGAGGCCTTAGCCATGTTTTGGAGCCAAATTCTGGCTCTCTGCACGTATTCGCAGTTTGAAATTGCGACTTTTTTATACCCAAAATATGCCAAGTACTGAAAGCGGCGTTTGGTCACATTTGTCCCAATCCTCCCTGCAATTTTCTAAATATCCCAAACATCCCAATATCAAGGCCTGAGTCAAAATTTGGAGCCAACATCTGGCTCTCTGCACGTATTCATATTTTGATATTACGACTTTTTATACCCAACATATGCCAAGTACTGAAAGTGGCAGTGAGTCACAATTTGCGCAAACTCCCCTGCAGTTTTTAAAATATCCAAAACAATCCAATTTCGAGGCCTTAACCATATTTTGTAGCCAAATTCTGGCTCTCTGCACTTATTCGCAGTTTGAAATTACGACTTTTTTTATACACAACATATGCAATGTACTGAACGCGGCGTTTGGTCACATTTGTCCCAAACCCCCCCCCCCCCTGCAGTGTTCAAAATATCCCAAACATCCCAATTTCGAGGCCTGAGCCATATTTTGGAGCCAAATTCAAGCTCTCTGCACGTATTCGCAGTTTGAAATTACGACTTTTTATACCCAACATATGCCAAGTTCTGAAAGCGGCGTTTGGTCATATTTGTCTCAAACCCCCCTGCAGTTTTCAAAATATCCCAAATATCCCAATTTCGAGGCCTGAGCCATATTTTGAAGCCAAATTCTGGCTCTCTGCACGTATTCGCAGTTTGAAATTACGACTTTTTTATACCCAACATATGCAAAGTACTGAAAGTGGCGTTTGGTCACATTTGTTCCAAACGTCCCTGCAGTTTTCTAAATATCCCAAACATCCCAATATCGAGGCCTGAGCCTTATTTTAAAGCCAAATTCTGGCTCTCTAAACGTATTCACAGTTTGATATTACGATTTTTATACCCAACATATGCCAAGTACTGAAAGCGGCAGTGAGTCACATTTCGCACAAACTCCCCTGCAGATTTCGAAATATCCCAATTTCGAGGCCTGAGCCATATTTTGGAGCCACATTCTGGCTCTTTGCACGTATTCGCCGTTTGAAATTACGACATTTTATACCCAACATATGCCAAGTCCTGATAATGGCAGTGGGTCTCATTTCGCACAAACTCCCCTCCAGTTTTCGAAATATCCCAATTTTGAGACCTGAGCCATATTTTGGAGCCAAATTCTGGCTCTCTGCACGTATTCGCAGTTTGAAATTACAAATTTTTTATACCCAACATATGCCAAGTACTGAAAGCGGGGTTTGGTCACATTTGTCTCAATCCCCCCTGCAGGTTTCAAAATATACAAAACATCCCAATTTCGAGGCCTGAGCCATATTTTGGAGCCTAATTCTGGCTCTATGCACGTATTCGCAGATTGAATTACGACATTTTATACCCAACATATGCCAAGTCCTGAAAGCGGCAGTGAGTCACATTTCGCACAATCTCCCCTGCAGTTTTCGAAATATCCCAAATATCCCAATTTTGAGGCCTGAACCATATTTTGGAGCCTAATTCTGGCTCTCTGCACGTATTCACAGTTTGAAATTACGACTTCTTTATACCCAACATATGCAAAGTACTGAAAGCGGCGTTTGGTGACATTTGTCGCAAACCCCCCTGCAGCTTTCAAAATATCCAAAACATCCCAATTTCGAGACCTGAGCCATATTTTGGAGCCAAATTCTGGCTCTATGCACGTATTCGCGGTTTGAAATTACGACATTTTATACCCAACATATGCCAAGTCCTGAAAGCGGCAGTGAGTCACATTTCGCACAAACTCCCCTGCAGTTTTCGAAATATCCCAATTATCCAAATATCGAGGCCTGAGCCATATTTTGGAGCCAAATTCTGGCTCTCGGCACGTATTCGCAGTTTGAAATTACGGCTTTATATACCCAACATATGCCAAGTACTAAAAGCAGCGTTTGGTCATATTTGTCCCAAACCTCCCTGCAGTTTTCAAAATATCCCAAACATCCCAATTTCGAGGCCTGAGCCATATTTTGGAGCCAAATTCTGGCTCTATGCACGTATTCGCAGATTGAATTTATGACTTTTTATACCCAACATATGCCAAGTCCTGAAAGCAGCAGTGAGTCACATTTTGCACAAACTCCCCTGCAGTTTTCGAAATATCCCAAATATCCCAATTTCGAGGCCCGAGCCATATTTTGGAGCCAAATTCTGGCTCTCTGCACGTATTCGCAGTGTGAAATTACGACTTTTTATACCCAACATGTGCCTAGTACTGAAAGCAGCAGTGACTCACATTTTGCACAAACTCCCCTGCAGTTTTCAAAATATCCCAAATATCCCAATTTCGAGGCCTTAGCCATATTTTGGAGCCAAATTCTGGCTCTCTGCACGTATTCGCAGTTTTAAATTGCGACTTTTTTATACCCAACATATGCCAAGTACTGAAAGCGGCGTTTGGTCACATTTGTCCCAATCCTCCCTGCAATTTTCTAAATATCCCAAACATCCCAATATCGAGGCCTGAGTCATAATTTGGAGCCAACATCTGGCTCTCTGCACGTATTCATATTTTGATATTACGACTTTTTATACCCAACATATGCCAAGTACTGAAAGTGGCAGTGAGTCACAATTTGCGCAAACTCCCCTGCAGTTTTTAAACTATTTAAAACAATCCAATTTCGAGGCCTTAACCATATTTTGTAGCCAAATTCTGGCTCTCTGCACTTATTCGCAGTTTGAAATTACGACTTTTTTATACCCAACATATGCCAAGTACTGAATGCGGTGTTTGGTCACAATTGTCCCAAACCCCCCCTGCAGTTTTCAAAATAACCCAAACATCCCAATTTCGTGGCCTGAGCCATATTTTGAAGCAAAATTCTGGCTCTTTGCACGTATTCGCGGTTTAAAATTACGACATTTTATACCTAACATATGCCAAGTCCTGAAAGCGGCACTGAGTCACATTTCGCACAAACTCCCCTGCAGTTTTCGAAATATCCCAAATATCCCAATTTCGAGGCCTGAGCCATATTTTGGAGCCAAAATCTGGCTCTCTGCAAGTATTCGCAGTTTGAAATTTCGACTTTTTTATACCCAACATATGCCAAGTACTGAATGCGGCGTTTGGTCACATTTGTCCCAAACCCCCCACTGCAGTTTTCAAAATATCACAAACATCCCAATTTCGAGGCCAGAGCCATATTTTGAAGCCAAATTCTGGCGCTCTGCACATATTCGCAGTTTGAAATTACGAATTTTTTATACCCAACATATGCCAAGTACTGATAGCGGCATTTGGTGACATTTGTCGCAAACCCCCCTGTAGTTTTCAAAATATCCCCAACATCCCAATTTCGAGGCCTGAGCCATATTTTGGAGCCAAATTCTGGCGCTCTGCACATATTCGCAGTTTGAAATTACGAATTTTTTATACCCAACATATGCCAAGTACTGATAGCGGCATTTGGTGACATTTGTCGCAAACCCCCCTGTAGTTTTCAAAATATCCCCAATATCCCAATTTCGAGGCCTGAGCCATATTTTGGAGCCAAATTCTGGTTTTCTGAATGTATTCGCAGTTTGAAATTACGACTTTTTTATACCAAACATTTGCCAAGTACTGAAAGCGCCGTTTGGTCACATTTGTCCCAAACCCCCCCTGCAGTTTTCAAAATATCCCAAACATCCCAATTTCGAGGCCTGAGCAATATATTGGAGCCAAATTCTGGCTCTATGCACGTATTCGCGGTTTGAAATTACGATATTTTATACCCAACATATGCTAAGTCCTAAAAGCAGCAGTGAGACACATTTCGAACAAACTCACCCGGCAGTTTTCGAAATATCCCAAATATCCCAATTTCGAGGCCTGAGCCATATTTTGGAACCAAATTCTGGCTCTCTGCACTTACTCGCAGTTTGAAATTACGACTTTTTTATACCCAACATATGCCAATGCGTTTGGTCACATTTGTCTCAATCCCCCCTGCAGTTTTCAAAATATCCCAAACATCCCAATTTCGAGGCCTGAGCCATATTTTGGAGCCAAATTCTGGCTCTATGCACGTATTCGCGGTTTGAAATTACGACATTTTATACCCAACATATGCCAAGTCCTGAAAGCGGCAGTGAGTCACATTTCGCACAAACTCCCCTGCAGTTTTCGAAATATCATAAAAATATCCAAATTTTGAGGCCTGAGCCATATTTTGGAGCCAAATTCAAGCTCTCTGCACGTATTCGCAGTTTGAAATTACGACTTTTTATACCCAACATATGCCAAGTTCTGAAAGCGGCGTTTGGTCATATTTGTCTCAAACCCCCCTGCAGTTTTCAAAATATCCCAAATATCCCAATTTCGAGGCCTGAGCCATATTTTGAAGCCAAATTCTGGCTCTCTGCACGTATTCGCAGTTTGAAATTACGACTTTTTTATACCCAAGATATGCAAAGTACTGAAAGCGGCGTTTGGTCACATTTGTTCCAAACGTCCCTGCAGTTTTCAAAATATCCCAAACATCCCAATATCGAGGCCTGAGCCTTATTTTAAAGCCAAATTCTGGATCTCTAAACGTATTCACAGTTTGATATTACGATTTTTATACCCAACATATGCCAAGTACTGAAAGCGGCAGTGAGTCACATTTCGCACAAACTCCCCTGCAGATTTCGAAATATCCCAATTTCGAGGCCTGAGCCATATTTTGGAGCCACATTCTGGCTCTTTGCACGTATTCGCCGTTTGAAATTACGACATTTTATACCCAACATATGCCAAGTCCTGATAATGGCAGTGAGTCTCATTTCGCACAAACTCCCCTCCAGTTTTCGAAATATCCCAATTTTGAGACCTGAGCCATATTTTGGAGCCAAATTCTGGCTCTCTGCACGTATTCGCAGTTTGAAATTACAAATTTTTTATACCCAACATATGCCAAGTACTGAAAGCGGGGTTTGGTCACATTTGTCTCAATCCCCCCTGCAGTTTTCAAAATATCCAAAACATCCCAATTTCGAGGCCTGAGCCATATTTTGGAGCCTAATTCTGGCTCTATGCACGTATTCGCGGTTTTAAATTACGACATTTTATACCCAACATATGCCAAGTCCTGAAAGCGGCAGTGAGTCACATTTCGCACAAACTCCCCTGCAGTTTTCGAAATATCCCAAATATCCCAATTTTGAGGCCTGAACCATATTTTGGAGCCTAATTCTGGCTCTCTGCACGTATTCACAGTTTGAAATTACGACTTCTTTATACCCAACATATGCAAAGTACTGAAAGCGGCGTTTGGTGACATTTGTCGCAAACCCCCCTGCAGCTTTCAAAATATCCAAAACATCCCAATTTCGAGACCTGAGCCATATTTTGGAGCCAAATTCTGGCTCTATGCACGTGTTCGCGGTTTGTAATTACGACATTTTATACCGAACATATGCCAAGTCCTGAAAGCGGCAGTTAGTCACATTTCGCAAAAACTCCCCTGCAGTTTTCGAAATATCCCAAATATCCAAATTTTGAGTCCTGAGCCATATTTTGGAGCCAAATTCTGGCTCTCTGCTCGTATTCACAGTTAGAAATTACGAATTTTTTATACCATCATATGCCAATGCGTTTGGTCACATTTGTCTCAATCCCCCCTGCAGTTTTCAAAATATCCCAAACATCCCAATTTCGTGGCCTGAGCCATATTTTGAAGCCAAATTCTGGCTCTCTGCATGTATTCTCAGTTTGAAATTACGACTTTTTTATACCCAACATTTGCCAAGTACTGAAAGCGCCGTTTGGTCACATTTGTCCCAAACCCCCCCTGCAGTTTTCAAAATACCCCAAACATCCCAATTTTGAGGCCTGAGCAATATTTTGGAGCCAAATTCTGGCTCTATGCACGTATTCGTGGTTTGAAATTACGACATTTTATACCAAACATATGCTAAGTCCTGAAAGCAGCAGTGAGTCACATTTCGCACAAACTCCCCTGCAGTTTTCGAAATATCCCAAATATCCCAATTTCGAGGCCTGAGCCATATTTTGGAACAAAATTCTGGCTCTCTGCACTTACTCGCAGTTTGAAATTACGACTTTTTTATACCCAACATATGCCAATGCGTTTGGTCACATTTGTCTCAATCCCCCCTGCAATTTTCAAAATATCCCAAACATCCCAATTTCGAGGCCTGAGCCATATTTTGGAGCCAAATTCTGGCTCTATGCACGTATTCGCGGTTTGAAATTACGACATTTTATACCCAACATATGCCAAGTCCTGAAAGCGGCAGTGAGTCACATTTCGCACAAACTCCCCTGCAGTTTTCGAAATATCATAAAAATATCCAAATTTTGAGGCCTGAGCCATATTTTGGAGCCAAATTCAAGCTCTCTGCACGTATTCGCAGTTTGAAATTACGACTTTTTATACCCAACATATGCCAAGTTCTGAAAGCGGCGTTTGGTCATATATGTCTCAAACCCCCCTGCAGTTTTCAAAATATCCCAAATATCCCAATTTCGAGGCCTGAGCCTTATTTTAAAGCCAAATTCTGGCTCTCTAAACGTATTCACAGTTTGATATTACGATTTTTATACCCTACATATGCCTAGTACTGAAAGCGGCAGTGAGTCACATTTCGCACAAACTCCCCTGCAGATTTCGAAATATCCCTATTTCGAGGCCTGAGCCATATTTTGGAGCCACATTCTGGCTCTATGCACGTATTCGCCGTTTGAAATTACGACATTTTATACCCAACATATGCCAAGTCCTGATAATGGCAGTGAGTCTCATTTCGCACAAACTCCCCTTAAGTTTTCGAAATATCCCAATTTCGAGACCTGAGCCATATTTTGGAGCCAAATTCTGGCTCTCTGCACGTATTCGCAGTTTGAAATTACGAATTTTTTATACCCAACATATGCCAAGTACTGAAAGCGGCATTTGGTCACATTTGTCTCAATCCCCCCTGCAGTTTTCAAAATATCCAAAACATCCCAATTTCGAGGCCTGAGCCATATTTTTGAGCCTAATTCTGGCTCTATGCACGTATTCGCAGTTTGAAATTACGACATTTTATACCCAACATATGCCAAGTCCTGCAAGCGGCAGTGAGTCACATTTTGCACAAACTCCCCTGCAGTTTTCGAAATATCCCAAATATCCCAATTTTGAGGCCTGAACCATATTTTGGAGCCAAATTCTGGCTCTCTGCACGTATTCACAGTTTGAAATTACGACTTCTTTATACCCAACATATGCAAAGTACTGAAAGTGGCGTTTGGTAACATTTGTCTCAAACCCCCCTGCAGCTTTCAAAATATCCAAAACATCCTAATTTCGAGGCCTGAGCCATATTTTGGAGCCAAATTCTTGCTCTATGCATGTGTTCGCGGTTTGAAATTACGACATTTTATACCGAACATATGCGAAGTCCTGAAAGCGGCAGTTAGTCACATTTCGCACAAACTCCCCTGCAGTTTTCGAAATATCCCAAATATCCAAATTTTGAGTCCTGAGCCATATTTTGGAGCCAAATTCTGGCTCTCTGCTCGTATTCACAGTTTGAAATTACGAATTTTTTATACCAACATATGCCAATGCGTTTGGTCACATTTGTCTCAATCCCCCCTGCAGTTTTCAAAATATCCCAAACATCCCAATTTCGATGCCTGAGCCATATTTTGGAGCCAAATTCTGGCTCTCTGCACGTATTCGCAGTTTGAAATTACGACATTTATACCCAACATATGCCGAGTCCTGAAAGCGGCAGTGAGTCACATTTTGAACAAATTCCCCTGCAGTTTCGAAATATCCCAAATATCCCAATTTCGAGGCCTGAGCCATATTTGGGAGCCAAATTCTGGCTCTCTGCACGTACTCGCAGTTTGAAATTACGACTTTTTACACCCAACATATGCCAATGCGTTTGGTCACATTTGTCTCAATCCCCCTTCCAGCTTTCAAAATATCCCAAACATCCCAATTTCGATGCCTGAGCCATATTTTGGAGCCAAATTCTGGCTCTCTGCACGTATTCGCAGTTTGAAATTACGACTTTTTTATACCCAACATATGCCAAGTACTGAAAGCGGCGTTTGGTGACATTTGTCGCAAACCCCCCTGCAGTTTTCAAAATATCCCAAACATCCTAATTTCGAGGCCTGAGCCATATTTTGAAGCAAAATTCTGGCTCTTTGCACGTATTCGCGGTTAGAAATTACGACTTTTTTATACCTAACGTATGCCACGTACTGAAAGCGGCGTTTGGTCACATTTGTCCCAAACCCCCCCTGCAGTTTTCAAAATATCCCAAACATCCCAATTTCGTGGCCTGAGCCATAGTTTGGAGTCAAATTCTGGCTCTCGCACGTATTCGCGGTTTAAAATTACGGCATTTTATACCCAACATATGCCAAGTCCTGAAAGCGGCAGTGAGTCACATTTCGCTCAAACTCCCCTTCAGTTTTCGAAATATCCCAAATATCCCAATTTCGTGGCCTGAGCCATATTTTGGAGCCAAATTCTGGCTCTCTGCACGAATTCGCAGTTTGAAATTTCGACTTTTTTATACCCAACATATGCCAAGTACTGAATGCGGTGTTTGGTCACAATTGTCCCAAACCCCTCCTACAGTTTTCAAAATATCCCAAACATCCCAATTTCGTGGCCTGAGCCATATTTTGAAGCAAAATTCTGGCTCTTTGCACGTATTCGCGGTTTAAAATTACGACATTTTATACCTAACATATGCCAAGTCCTGAAAGCGGCACGGAGTCACATTTCGCACAAACTCCCCTGCAGTTTTCGAAATATCCCAAATATCCCAATTTCGAGGCCTGAGCCATATTTTTGAGCCAAATTCTGGCTCTCTGCATGTATTCGCAGTTTGAAATTACGACTTTTTTTATACCCAACATTTGCCAAGTACTGAAAGCGCCGTTTGGTCACATTTGTCCCAAACCCCCCCTGCAGTTTTCAAAATATCCCAAATATCCCAATTTCGAGGCCTGAGCCATATTTTGAAGCCAAATTCTGGTTCTCTGCACGTATTCGCAGTTTGAAATTACGACTTTTTTATACCCAACATATGCAAAGTACTGAAAGCGGCGTTTGGTCACATTTGTCCCAAACGTCCATGCAGTTTTCAAAATATCCCAAACATCCCAATATCGAGGCCTGAGCCTTATTTTAAAGCCAAATTTTGGCTCTCTAAACGTATTCACAGTTTGATATTACGATTTTTATACCCAACATATGCCAAGTACTGAAAGCGGCAGTGAGTCACATTTCGCACAAACTCCCCTGCAGATTTCGAAATATCCTAATTTCGAGGCCTGAGCCATATTTTGGAGCCACATTCTGGCTCTATGCACGTATTCGCCGTTTGAAATTACGATATTTTATACCCAACATATGCCAAGTCCTGATAATGGCAGTGAGTCTCATTTCGCAAAAACTCCCCTCCAGTTTTCGAAATATCCCAATTTCGAGACCTGAGCCATATTTTGGAGCCAAATTCTGGCTCTCTGCACGCATTCGCAGTTTGAAATTGTGAATTTTTTATACCCAACATATGCCAAGTACTGAAAGCGGCGTTTGGTCACATTTGTCTCAATCTCCCCTGCAGTTTTCAAAATATCCAAAACATCCCAATTTCGAGGCCTGAGCCATATTTTGGAGCCTAATTCTGGCTCTATGCACGTATTCGCAGTTTGAAATTACGACATTTTATACCCAACATATGCCAAGTCCTGCAAGCGGCAGTGAGTCACATTTCGCACAAACTCCCCTGCAGTTTTCGAAATATCCCAAATATCCCAATTTTGAGGCCTGAACCATATTTTGGAGCCAAATTCTGACTCTCTGCACGTATTCACAGTTTGAAATTACGACATTTTTATACCCAACATTTGCCAAGTACTGAAAGCGCCGTTTGGTCACATTTGTCCCAAACCCCCCCTGCAGTTTTCAAAATATCCCAAACATCCCAATTTCGAGGCCTGAGCAATATATTGGAGCCAAATTCTGGCTCTATGCACGTATTCGCCGTTTGAAATTACGACATTTTATACCCAACATATGCTAAGTCCTGAAAACAGCAGTGAGTCACATTTCGCACAAACTCCCCTGCAGTTTTCGAAATATCCCAAATATCCCAATTTCGAGGCCTGAGCCATATTTTGGAACCAAATTCTGGCTCTCTGCACTTACTCGCAGTTTGAAGTTACGACTTTTTTATACCCAACATATGCCAATGCGTTTGGTCACATTTGTCTCAATCCCCCCTGCAGTTTTCAAAATATCCCAAACATCCCAATTTCGAGGCCTGAGCCATATTTTGGAGGCAAATTCTGGCTCTATGCACGTATTCGTGGTTTGAAATTACGACATTTTATACCCAACATATGCCAAGTCCTGAAAGCGGCAGTGAGTCACATTTCGCACAAACTCCCCTGCAGTTTTCGAAATATCATAAAAATATCCAAATTTTGAGGCCTGAGCCATATTTTGGAGCCAAATTCTGGTTCTCTGCACGTATTTACAGTTTGAAATTACGACTTTTTTATACCCAACATATGCCAAGTACTGCAAGCGACGTTTGGTCACATTTGTCCCAAACCCCCCTGCTGTTTTCAAAATATCCCAAACCTCCCAATTTCGAGGCCTGAGCCATATTTTGGAGCCAAATTCTGGCTCTCTGCACGTATTCGCAGTTTGAAATTACGACTTTTTTATACCCAACATATGCCAAGTACTGAAAGCGGCGTTTGGTCACATTTGTCCCAAAACGCCCCCCCAGTTTTCAAAATATCCCAAACCTCCCAATTTCGAGGCCTGAGCCATATTTTGGAGCCAAATTCTGGCTCTCTGCACGTATTCGCAGTTTGAAATTACGACTTTTTTATACCCAACATATGCCAAGTACTGAAAGCGGCGTTTGGTCACATTTGTCGCAAACCCCCCCTGCAGTTTTCAAAATATCCGAAACATCCCAATTTCGAGGCCTGAGCCATATTTTGGAGCCAAATTCTGGCTCTAATCACGTATTCGCGGTTTGAAATTACGACATTTATACCCAACATATGCCGAGTCCTGAAAGCGGCAGTGAGTCACATTTCGAACAAATTCCCCTGCAGTTTCGAAATATCCCAAATATCCCAATTTCGAGGCCTGAGCCATATTTTGGAGCCAAATTCTGGCTCTCTGCACGTACTCGCAGTTTGAAATTACGACTTTTTTATACCCAACATATGCCAAGTACTGAAAGCGGCGTTTGGTGACATTTGTCGCAAACTCCCCTTCAGTTTTCAAAATATCCCAAACATCCTAATTTCGAGGCCTGAGCCATATTTTGAAGCAAAATTCTGGCTCTTTGCACGTATTCGCAGTTTAAAATTACGACATTTTATACCTAACATATGCCAAGTCCTGAAAGCGGCACTGAGTCACATTTTGCACAAACTCCCCTGCAGTTTTCGAAATATCCCAAATATCCCAATTTCGAGGCCTGAGCTATATTTTGGAGCCAAATTCTGGCTCTCTGCAAGTATTCACAGTTTGAAATTTCGACTTTTTTATACCCAACATGGAGGAATAGTTCCTCTGGAGGAATATTTTCCTGTAACCTCTCACATGGTACAGGTGGCTCATTTTGTTAGTATCCATCAATGGTCCAAGTTCGTGTTCTACCTTTGCTAAATAGTCTCTCCTTGTTTGTCCTTTCTTTTCTGAGTATTTTTATGCTGGGATTGTCTCTCCTGTTTCTTCTCTCTTTGAGTAGCGTGCAGCTGAACATCCGTAGTCTCTCCTCGACGCTAATACCTCTCAGTTCTGGGACCAGTAAGTTGGCTTGCCTCTAAATATTCTCGAACTTCGTTATATGTTTAATGAGATAAGGACTCGATACTGTTGCCTTATATTCCTGCAATAGTTTTACATACGCGAAATTCAAGATCTGAACGTCTCATTGTTCAGATTCCAAATGGCAGTTCTTATATTACCTATTTATTAGCTTTTGGTGACAGGTTGTGGGTCATGTTGTAACGGGGGGTGGGGGAAATAGCTCTATCTTGTCCATTATTCCACCCCCCAGTTAACTAACGAGGCCGGGGGAAACAGCTCTCTCTAGTCCGTTATCCCGTCCTCAGTTAGCTAACTATTCTAGAGCAACTCCAGAGTTCCTAAGGCAACCTCTATCGTTCAACACCTTGTAACCTAGGTATTTGACTACCTAGGTGCTAAGACTTCAAGGCACCGTCACTTGATCAGTTACCCGAAACTCTAGAGAGAACTCTAGAATACATAATCATTACCACAAACGTATAAGAGGAAACGAAAGGAAAGAAATGAATAGTGAAGTTATTAGTGAGGGCTTGGGGTGAGAGGGAGAGAGGTGAGAGGAGCGAGGAGGGTCATTAGTTGAAAGTGAGAGTTTAGAGAGGGGGTGGAGGGAGAGGTGTAGATAGGTAGAAGTACAAGAGTAGATAGTAGAAGTAGAAGAGTAGATAGTAGAAGTAGAAGAGTAGATAGTAGAAGACGAAATGCTGCCACCATCCATTCATGATCATTACATACAAGACAAGGAATGGAACTTGTCTGTATCACAATATTCTCAAAAGATGTTATTACCATGTATCAACTCCAAACATGTACTCATTAATATCTTGAAACCAGTAACCACAGAGGCTTTCTCACCTCAACTCAAAGCTCTAGGGAACAAAGTTAAACACAATTTAAATAATAAATTCATAATTATATTTCACCTGAAGTATCATAATTTAGCAATTCAATTAAAATGTTCCAGTTTAATATGCAAAGTGAGTCATCATCCAAGAATTCGAGAACCCTAAACTTGACTGCCCCTGATCATCACACAACATATGTAAACACGACCAAGTCACCTTACTGCTCAACTCACCAAGTGTCTCTGCCTATAGCTGGATAGAGAGGGGGGGGGTCTGTAGTTGACAGAGACTCCCGCCCTGCTGGCCGACAGCCTCCCTGCTAGGGCCGTCTCCTCTGCTCTGCTGGCTGCCGTTCTGTCTGTCTCGTTAATGCTTAATGCTCTCGAATCGGTAGTTCTCCGAGTATTTATTGGGGAACCTAGTAGCTAACTCCGCCCACAAGTAGATAGCCTCCGGCTCTCTACCAAGCCACTCCTTGAACGTCGGCCTGTTTGAAGGCTAACAGGCTACCATTATAAGGTTAGCGGAAGCAAGGTGAAATTCTCATGATCTGACCTCAGGTCACTTGAGGTCATTAACGCTTTGAGGTGTGAGATCTCAGGCAGACAACTGGCGCCTTCTCTAATCCCTGTCTGTGACTCATGTACTCTATGTATGTATTAAACTAAACCAAACACCTTACAGTGTTACAATGTCAACTCGACAGTGAAAGTGATTTCACTGTCAGATTTCAATACGGAGTAATTGTAATCTTACTTTGTAATTGAACAAGTAATTTGTTATGGGGGCAGTGGTTGTACTGAGAAGGGCCAATAGCTAGAGTCAAGATGTATCTAGAATAGTGGGATAGATAGGCCCGCCCCCAAGGAACAAGGTTCCTAGTAATGATTCTATGTTTTAAATTACAGGTCTATAGACTATTAGCAAATCATCTACACCACTTCAACAGGATGAATGGATACTTCTCAAAATCAAGCTTATTTATTAAACCCTCTAATAACCCCTTATATACATTAATACAATAAATCACTTTACCACTCTTCCTTACGTTAATCACCTTGGACCACATAGACAGGATGCAAGGTTTACAACAGCAACTTGGGTAAAGACTACTTGGAAAAGGACAATACTAAAGGCTCTAAGTAGCCTGGTAAAACTTGATCACACATGGTTTCACTAAAACACCCTAGAGTAATCTTAGAGATATAAACACTAGCTTAGGCTACACAAGAACTAATTACACACTTTGCCAGAGCCCGGTAACACAGTATAAGGTAATTATCTTGTAGAACTGAGAATCAGGATAAGGTAAGGGGAGAGAGAGAAGGAAGAGGAGTACAGAGACTACGAGAGAGTGTGAACACCACAACAGCCAGAACAAGTGAGAAGGAGAACAGCCTCCTCCGCTCTCTTAAATATGTTGCCGGGAAGGGAGCCTAGCTGATCGTACAGCTATAAACATTACAAATTTTCACCAACATTCATTACTAGTTACTTTAACAGTTCTAAGAATAGCTAACAACTAGTTCAATATTTTATTTATTAATCAACAAGCTCAAAGTCTAAATGCTCTGTGAGAACAAGATTCATCTTACGTCTGGCAAGGTAGACGGAACCGAGGTATGAGAAGCTCTGCGTATAAACGTTATTGTTAACAAACTATCCTTCTCACAAGATTATTTGGAACTCAATTTGACCTCTAGTTTCAACTAAGAACCCAGGGTCGTAACATAATTGTAGAGGTCTTGAGTAATATGTGGTCTGTGGTGACAGGTCCTTCAGGGCCAGATGGTAGAGGTCTGGATAAATAATAGTGCTGTGGACGGGTCCTGGAAGAAGCTTTTGGTCATGTGTTCGAGCTACTTTACATCTGAAGACAAAACGGTGTCGTCCAGACGGTCGTTGGGACATCCAGAGATTCGGGGGTCATCCAGACAGTCGGGGGTCATCCAGACAGTCGGGGGTCATCCAGACAGTCGGGGGTCATCCAGACAGTCGGGGGTCATCCAGACATTCGGGGGTCATCCAGACATTCGGGGGTCATCCAGACAGTCGGGAGGCATCCAGACAGTCGGGGGGTCGTCCAGACAGTCGGGGGGTCGTCCAGACAGTCAGGGGGTCATCCAGACAGTCGGGGGTCATCCATACAGTCGTAGGGTTGTCCAGACAGTCGTAGGGTCATCCAGACATTCGGGGGTCATCCAGACAGTCGGGGGTCATCGATACAGTCATAGGGTTGTCCAGACAGTCGGGGGTCGTCAAGATAGTCAGGGGTCGTCCAGACAGTCGTTGGGTCGTCCAGACAGTCGGAGTCATCCAGACAGTCGTGGGGTCGTCCAGACAGTCGGGGGTCGTCCAGACAGTCGTGGGGTCGTCCAGACAGTCGGGGGTCATCCAGACAGTCGTGGGGTCATTCAGACGAAGGTGGGGTCATCCAGACAGTAGTGGGGACATCCACAAAGTCGTTGGTTCATCCTGACGGTCCTGGGGTGGTTCAGATGGTCGTGGGGTCGTCTAGACAGTCGTGGGGTCGTTCTGGCGGTTGTGGGGTCATCCAGACAGCCTTGGGGTCATTCAGAAAGCCGTGTGGTCATCCACATTGTCGTGGGGTTGTTCAGAAGGTCGTGGGGTTCTCCAGACAATCGTTGGGTCATGCCGACGGCCGTGGGGTCATCCAGACAGTCGTGAGGTCGTTCTGGCGGTTGTGGGGTCATCCAGACAGTCGTGGGGTCATCCAGACAGTTGTGGGGTCATTCAGACAATCGTGGGGTCATCCCATTGTCGTGGGGTCATCCACATAGTCGTGGGGTCGTCTAGACAGTCGTGAGGTCGTTCTGGCGGTTGTGGGGTCATCCAGACAGCCTTGGGGTCATCCAGACAGTTGTGGGGTCATTCAGACAATCGTGGGGTCATCCCATTGTCGTGGGGTCATCCACATAGTCGTGGGGTCGTCTAGACGGTCGTGGGGTCGTCCCACTTGTTCGATTGTTTCGTTGTGGCTTGTACTCACCTAGTTGTGCTTGCGTGGGTTGAGCTGCGGCTCCTTGGTCTCGCCTCTCAACTATCAATCAACTGGTGTATAGGCTCCTGAGTCTATTTGGGCTTTTTCATATCTATGTTTAGAACTGTGTATGGAGTCAGGCTCCACCACATCACTTTCTAATGCATTCCATTTACTATATTCTCGGACACTGATAACGTTATTTATAATGTCTCTGTGGCTTATTTGGGTACTCAGCTTCCACCTGTAATTACCTAAGTGTAGTTACAGGATGAGAGCTATGCTCGTAGTGTCCCGTCTTCCCAGCACTCTTTGTCATATAACGCTTTGAAATTACTGACGGCCTCCACCACCTTCTCACTTAACTTGTTCCAACCGTCTACCACTCTGTTTACAAAAGTGAATTTTCGTATATTTCTCCGGCAGCTTTGTTTCGTTAGTTCAAATCTATGACCTCTTGTTCTTGAAATTCCGGGTCTAAGGAATTCTTCCCTATCAATTTTATCGATTCCTGTTACTATTTTGAACGCAGTGATCATATCGCCTTGCGTCTAACCTCTCTTCGAGCTCTTGTCCTTCAGTTCTGGGAGCCACTTAGTGGCATGTCGTTGCACCTTTTCCAGTTTGTTAATGTGCTTCTTAAGATATGGGCACCATACAACCGCTGCATATTCCAGCTTTGGTCTAATAAAAGTCGTGAACAATTTCTGTAGTATTTCCCCATCTATGTATTTTAAAGCAATTCTGAGGTTAGAAAGTGTAGCATAGGCTCCTCGCACAATGTTCTTAATGAGGTCCTCAGGTGATAGTTTTCTATCTAGAACCACCCCTAGATCCCTTTCTTTGTCAGAATTCTTTAAAGATTTCTCACATAATTTATAGGTTGTGTGGGGTCTATGTTCTCCAATTGCACATTCCATAACATAGCATTTATTCACAGTAAATTACATTTGCCAAGTGTTGCTCCATATACTTATTTTGTCCAGGTCTTCTTGAAGGGCATGACAATCATCTAGGTTTCTTATCTTCCCTATTATCTTAACATAATAAGCAAACATGTTCATGTAATTCTGTATTCCCACTGGTAGATCGTTTATGTAGACAATGAACATTACCGGTGCAAGAACTGAACCCTGAGGTACTCCACTCGTGTCATTCCTCCAATCCGATACCTTGCCTCAGATTACGGCCCTCATTTTTATGTCAGTTAGGACATTTTTCATCCATGTTAGTAGCTTACCAATCACTTCTCCAATATGTTCCAGTTTCCAGAACAACTTCTTATGGGGAACTCTGTCGAAAGCCTTTTTTAGGTCCAGATAGATGCAGTCAACCCAACTATCTCTTTCTCTTAAAATCTCTGTGGCCCGATCATAAAAACTGAGCAAGTTCGTTACACAGGATCTTCCAGATCGAAAACAATACTGTCTGTCTGATATTATATCGTTTTCCTCCAGGTGTTCTACCCATTTAGATTTAATTATTTTTTCCAATATTTTGACTATTACACTTGTCAATGATGCAGGTCTATAATTAAGGGGGTCTTCCCTGCTTCCACTTTTGCAGATTAGAACTATGTTAGCCTTTTCAGGCACCCTTTAAACAGGGATGCCTGAAAAATCAGTTGAAGTGGAATGCTGAGCTTAGGTGCACATTCTCTCAGAACCCATGGTGAAACTGGACCAACTGCTTTGTTCTTACTTAACTCCTTGAGCATTTTTTCCACCTCATCTCTAGACACCTCAATGTGCTCTATGTTGTTCTCTGGAATTCTTATTGTGTCTGGTTCCCTAAAGATTTAATTTTGTACAAGCACACTTTGGAACTTTTCGTTTAGTGTTTCACACATTTCCTTTTCATGTTCCATGAATCTATTTCCCATTTTCAACCTCTGAATATTATCCTTTACCTGCAATTTGTTGTTTATGAATTTATAGAATAGACCTGGTTCTGTTTTACATTTGCCTGCAATCCCTTTTTCAAAATTTCTTTCTGCCTCTCTCTTTATTGCCATGTAGTTGTTTCTCCCATCTTTGTATCGCTGGTATGTTTGGGGGTTTGGCCTCTTCCTGTATTGATTCCATTTTTGTGCCTTTTGGTCTCTGGCCCTCTCGCAATTTCTATTGAACCAATCCTATTTCCTAGTTCTGCATCTATGTTTTGGTATAAATTTGTGTATGCCTTTATCATATATAGGCATATTTTATGCCTTGAGCCGGTCGGCCGAGCGGACATTACACTGGACTGTGATCCTGTGGTCCCGGGTTCGATCCCTGGCGCCGGCGAGAAACAATGGGCAGAGTTTCTTTCACCCTATGCCCCTGTTACCTAGCAGTAAAATAGGTACCTGGGTGTTAGTCAGCTCTCACGGGCTGCTTCCTGGGGGTGGAGGTCTGGTCAAAGACCGGGCCGCGGGGACACTAAAAAGCCCCGAAATTATCTCAAGATATATTTCACAAAATCTGACATACATCTCATTCACCTGTGTCCCCTTGTGTGTGTACCACCCATGTTAAATAATCCGTTCTTTGTCAATCCTGTCATTTTCCTTGAGAATTTTGTATATGGTGATCAATAGTGACAATAGGCACAATGAGGGGGCCGTTCTGCTTATCCCAATGGCCCCTCGTAGCATCAGGGGGTCTTCATTTTTTCTAACGGCCCCTCGTAGCACAGAGGGTGTTTTTTTTTCATTTTTCCATATTTTTTGTCAATTGCTGTCGTCAATCATGTATTATTTTCCAAAATGGGAATTAAAAGGTATCCTCCTAGTCCCTACCATTTCGGCCAAGGGGATTAAACGGCCACTTCCAGTCAACCCAAAATTTCGTTACCTCAGTGACCCTGCACAGACATTGCTAATGGTCAATGACGTCATCCAGTCGTCATCTTCCTTGTACAGGACCGTTTTCTGTTATGGTGTACTTATTCCCATTTTTAATATATGTGTCAAATGGATTAAAAGGCCGCCTTTCGTCGCACTTTATTTTCGTTACCTCGGTGACCCGGCACAGATATCGTTAATGGTCAATAACGTCAGTCATTCTTCATCTTCCCCGAATAAGTGCGTTTTCTGTTATGGTATATTTATTCTCATTTTCAATATTTATGTCAAGGGGGATTAAAAGGCTGCCTTCTGTCAAGCCTAATGTACAATGACGTCATCCTAATCTTTCCATAATAAACTCGTTTTCCTAAATTAGGTATTTCCATATTGTTTCCCATTTTCTAAGATCATTTTCTAGCTAAGATTGCATAATGCACATAAGAAATGAGTTCAACCCTGTTACCGAACCAGCATTTACCCAGGTCTTTTCCTAAATCTAAACTTACCCAATTTATATCCATTGTTTCGTGTTCTGTCTCGTGTTAAATCTTTTAATACTCTATTAATATCCCTTTTGTTATGTACATTCATCCACTTGCAAACCTCTATCATGTCATCCCCTAATTATTCGCCTTTTCTAGAGAATTTAGACTTTGTCAATCTTTATTCAAGGATCGTTTATCAAGCATTGGAAATAAAATGAAAATCCACATCTGCCATTCGTATGAAACAGACCCAGACATGGGAATACTACTGAATCCCTAATGAAGTCTCCAAGTACATGCGAATATATGTTATTATATAATTTTTCAAAACAGGCTACACCATCACTCAGATACTTTTATTTAATTCCTCCCACATTGATAGTCCTGTATACGTCTCATAATCGCTCAAAAACATGCCACCACACCCTTCTGTAACATATAACCCATCTATACCCACTCAAAATACTCATTCATTGTACATAGATATAAGAGCTACTTTGTATGTGTAAAATAGGCCTTCTGCATTTACCTTCAATCTGATGTTCTCATAACCTTAATAAAACGTCATCATCCCCAATGAGGTCTGATCACCAATGGGGTACGATGCTTTCAGCCTTCCATGACGTCATTAGCGGGTCCAAGGAGGGTCCCCACCTCTCATTAGCACATTCCCTTAATCTCTTAATAGCTCAACTGTTCTCGGTAAGTGTTATCACAGGCTATGCCATGATGCCTTGTATCCACTCATATCTTGGCTCATTGTATCTTTGCACATATTTTTTTTATATTTAATTCTTCAACTCTACCATACAAACCAAACCATCCCATAATAAATAAAAGCATTCTATAGAAATTAGATCCGTTCTTTTACTGGCGCATGACGTCACAAAAGCGATTTAGTGAGGGATTAATATAGCCTCACATTAACAAAGATGTGTGACTGGCTTACGGCGACCTGAATTTTCAACTGTGAGTGACGTCATAAGATGCACAATGAGGCCTTGGCATCCTACTTATTTATGTAGTATATTAAATGTTATTATTCAAAAAATGGCCAGATTGTCCATCCCCAACCTAACCTAACCTCCTCATCACAGGTTTAAGAATATACCACCTCATCACAGGTTTAAGAATATACCACCTCATCACAGGTTTAAGAATATACCTCCTCATCACAGGTTTAAGAATATACCACCTCATCACAGGTTTAAGAATATACCTCCTCATCACAGGTTTAAGAATATACCTCCTCATCGCAGGTTTAAGAATATACCTCCTCATCGCAGGTTTAAGAATATACCACCTCATCACAGGTTTAAGAATATACCTCCTCATCACAGGTTTAAGAATATACCACCTCATCACAGGTTTAAGAATATACCTCCTCATCACAGGTTTAAGAATATACCTCCTCATCGCAGGTTTAAGAATATACCACCTCATCACAGGTTTAAGAATATACCACCTCATCACAGGTTTAAGAATATACCACCTCATCGCAGGTTTAAGAATATACCTCCTCATCACAGGTTTAAGAATATACCACCTCATCACAGGTTTAAGAATATACCTCCTCATCACAGGTTTAAGAATATACCACCTCATCACAGGTTTAAGAATATACCACCTCATCACAGGTTTAAGAATATACCACCTCATCACAGGTTTAAGAATATACCACCTCATCGCAGGTTTAAGAATATACCACCTCATCACAGGTTTAAGAATATACCACCTTATCACAGGTTTAAGAATATACCACCTCATCACAGGTTTAGGAATATACCTCCTCATCACAGGTTTAAGAATATACCACCTCATCACAGGTTTAAGAATATACCTCCTCATCACAGGTTTAAGAATATACCACCTCATCACAGGTTTAAGAATATACCACCTCATCACAGGTTTAAGAATATACCTCCTCATCACAGGTTTAAGAATATACCACCTCATCGCAGGTTTAAGAATATACCACCTCATCGCAGGTTTAAGAATATACCACCTCATCGCAGGTTTAAGAATATACCACGTCATCACAGGTTTAAGAATATACCACCTCATCACAGGTTTAAGAATATACCTCCTCATCACAGGTTTAAGAATATACCACATCATCACAGGTTTAAGAATATACATTTCATACGTTTTTATTATTTTTATTGGCAATAAGTGTTTACATTCTAGTCATAATTAAAAATGCAATGGAGACAAGCATAATATTTCAGATGGCAGTCATAGCAAATTCAGTGATTTTAAATTTGCTAGGCAGTTCTATTCCAGCTTCTCTATCATATCAAATCAGGGTAATTCACAGAGAGTAACAGCGGTTATTTTCACTGTAGATGAATTGTACACTATATTCTACAGGTGGTTAGCATACATCTAGCTACTCATCATTCTAATACTTGTATTCATACGCTAGTCATGTATAACTGTAATCGTTCATTATGCAGTGCTAAGTTCAAAACTAGTTAACTATCCAAATGTCGTACCGCGATTTAAGCAGAATCGTACGTCTGGCAGCTTAGCGGATTAGTAGCTATGCTCATTGGTTAGTAAACTGTCCTCCCATCCGTCAAATAGTTGCCCAAATGTCGCACCGCAATTCATCCATCTGGCAATACAGCTGCATCCTAGCCAGTATATTCATTGGTTAATCATTTCTGAACCTCAAAAATCCTAATCTTGCTATGCAAATCAGCCAACTTGTTTCCGAACCAACAGTCACAAATACATGCATACATGCCAACACATGCTCCACAACACATACATGCCAACACATGCTCCACAACACATACATGCCAACACATGCTCCACAACACATACATGCCAACACATGCTCCACAACACATACATGCATAGAGAATAGGCTGTTTTTTGCCACTATTTGCTCCATTAATCAGATGTAATTTATACCATATTATAAATTATTGTACCATAATAAATGAAATGTATTAAGATTATGATTTCAGTAAACCCCACAGCTCACTCACCCCAAGTAATCTTAAAATTGTGTACTGTTAATTCATATTAATGCATACCAATCAGTAAGGTAACCATATTATTCAACCAAGTCTGAAACATTATTAAATTCCCTATTATATTTTAACACATCGAATATTGTAATTACATGAATAAATACCCACCTACATACTATTTATATGGATAAAGCAGGGTGTATATATCCCATTTAAATAAATATTACTAGTTATTAATAAAAAGCTTAGGTTGTGATAAGGCGCACTAAAATATATTAATTTAACATCATTAACACAAAATGCAACACTTGTACCTACACTCAAAATACACAAAGTAAATAACACGCAGTATAAAACACATACACATTTACACTCAATATAGCAGTTACACACAAAGCATTTCCACACAAAAAATCCATTTTATACATAAAATACCACATTTACTTACCAAATATGCCTTTTATGCACAAAATATACTTTTTACACACAAAATATAGCATTTACACACAATGTATGCCATTCACGCACAAAAATATGTCATTTATAGATAAAATGTCATTTACATACAAAATATGTAAGTTACACACACAAATATACCATTTACACAAATATTGCATATACAATCAAAGTATAACCTTTACACAGAGTATGGTATTTACACAAATATAGCAAATTGCTTATAAATTTAGAAAATCAAAATGCGCTCTCACTAAATTACTCAATTTCACAAACGTAATTTTCACAAAATACCCAAACATTGTCTCATAAACCAAAAATAAACTTTCACACTTGCACATGAAGATCTATTTTTTCAGATTACATATACAGAACTCAAACAAATACTCAACTCGCATAAAAATTACAGTTGCATCAGTTCCACTTCAGCAACTAAAAAAACACATTTTACATAAATACACTATTCACACTGCATGACAAAAGGTCTTCTACACCTTAGAAGACAGAAGACAGCGTGTCACTGTGAGGTCTCGGAGTGGCGAGGCGTCACCAATGGAGTCCCACAGGGATCAGTCCTTGGACCTATAGTTTCTGATATATATGTAAATGATCTACCAGAGGGAATAGACTCGTTGCTCTCAATGTTTCCTGATGATACAAAAATTAAGAGGAGGATTAAGACAGAAGAAGATAGTATAAGGCTAAAATATAACCTAAACAAACTGAAGGAATGGTCCAACAAATGGCGAATGCGAGGCTGGTTAGCATCAGAATGACCTTCAGAAACCTGTGTAAGGAATCCTTCAGAACCTTGTATATCACATTTGTAAGGCAAATGCTGCCATGCTGCCCCAGCATGGACCCAGAATCCATACTTCGTCAATCACAAAAAAAAAAAATCAGTTGACTAACAGTTGAGAGATGGGCCCAAAGAGCCAGAACTCAATCTGTGCAAGAACAACTTGGTGATAAACTACTAGGTGAGCACAAGCCGAAGCTGGCAAAAGTGCAGTTATGCTACTAGGCTAGTCCCAGAACTAATAGGCATGAGTTATGAGGAAAGGCAGTATGAACTGCACCTCACGTTGCTGGAAGACAGAAGAGCTTGGAGAGACATGATCACCACATACAAAATTCTCAAGGGAATTGACAGGGTAGACAAGGATGGATTATTTAACGCGGATGGTACACACACAAGGGGACACAGGTGGAAGCTGATTACCCAAGTGAGCCACAGAGACATTAGAAAGACCTTTTTTAGTGTCAGAGTAGATAGTAGATAGAATGCACTAGGAAATGATGTGGTGGAGGCTGGCTCCATGCATAGTTTCAAATGTAGATATGATGGAGCTTGAGAAGCTCAGGAATTTGTACACCAGTAGATTAACAATTGAGAGGCGGGACCAAAGAGCCAAAGCTTAACCCTCGCAAGCACAACTAGGTGAATACAACTTGGTGAGTACAATAGTAATTTGAACAAATTTATGATAAATATAAGTGTTGAATATTATGAGGTCAGAGCAGGGTGGCCGAGTGTGAGGGTGAACCACTGCCACCTTGCGGGTCGTGGTTCGCGACTCCACACACGCTCTTTTTATCCCTTATTTTATACAACTTAGTTTTAATATCTAATCTCCATTCTATTAAATATTATATTTAATTTAATTATGCACAATTTAAAAACTTAAGAAATAATCATAATATTAACATTTAAAATAATGTGAAGGACACTGTTAGTTTTTTACATGACACTAAAACCTGCGGCCTGAATGACACCCAGTTGTAACCTGGTGAGGTTAAGCTTAATGATACATTGAAAGTTGTAGATATTATTTTGGTCTATTGACCACAACAGTCTCACAATAAAAGATTATATAAAAAGTATATAATATGTCGTCAAGAGATATGGTATATCTATTTATAGTAAAAAATCATCAATGAAAAACCAGTAAAAGTCAAAGATCAGTGACAGAAAAAAAGGCAGCACAATGATAGCACTGTATACAATACCTTGAGAACTTTGTATACAGCACCTTGAGAACATTATATGCTGCACATTGAGAAAATTGTATACAGCTATATGAGAACTTTGTATACAGGACCTTGAGCACATTGAATACAGCACCTTAACTTGAGAACATTGTATACAACACCTTGAAAACATTTTATGCAGCACATTGAGAACACTGCATATAGTAGTGTAGGAGATGCTCCAGACCAACACTGGTGGGTGTGAGTGTAGAAGATGCTCCAGACCAACACTGGTGGTGTGGGTGTAGAAGACGCTCCAGACCAACACTGGTAGTGTGAGTGTAGAAGACTCGCCTGACTAATACTAGTCGTGTGGGTGTAGGAGACGCGCTTGACCAACACTGGTGGTGTGGGTGTAAAAGACGCTCCAGACCAACACTGGTGGTGTGAGTGTAGTAGACGCTCCAGACCAACACTGGTAGTGTGAGTGTAGGAGACGCGCTTGACCAACACTGGTGAGTGTGGGTGTAGGAGGCTCTCCTGACCAATACTAGTGGTGTGGGTGTAGGAGACGCTCCAGACCAACACTGGTGGTGTGGGTGTAGGAGACGCTCCAGACCAACACTGGTGGTGTGGGTGTAGGAGACGCTCCAGACCAACACTGGTGGTGTGAGTGTAGTAGACGCTCCAGACCAACACTGGTAGTGTGAGTGTAGGAGACGCGCTTGACCAACACTGGTGAGTGTGGGTGTAGGAGGCTCTCCTGACCAATACTAGTGGTGTGGGTGTAGGAGACGCTCCAGACCAACACTGGTGGTGTGGGTGTAGGAGACGCTCCAGACCAACACTGGTGGTGTGGGTGTAGGAGACGCTCCAGACCAACACTGGTGGTGTGGGTGTAGGAGACGCTCCAGACCAACACTGGTGGTGTGAGTGTAGCAGACGCTCCAGACCAACACTGGTGAGTGTGGGTGTAGGAGGCGCTCCTGACTAACACTGGTGGTGTGGGTGTGGGAGTCAATTCAGACCATCACTGGTGGGTGTGGGAGTCGACTGAGATCAACACTGGTGTTGAGGGCGTAGGAGATGTTCCAGACAAAAACTGGTGGTGTGGGTTGGGAGTGTGGGATAATCTAGCTCAGGTGTAATAATGATGTTAAATTTTTCAAAGGACCATTCTTTAAGAAGAAAAATTAGAGAACCAGTGCCTATGGATCTCTTTTATTAAATATAAATGATATATAATAGTTCATTCAAAATGAACTGTAAATAAATGTTAATTATAAAACCGTCTCCCTAACCAATCTTTGGAGGAAGGGGGTAAATTGATAAAATATACATATACATGGGAATAAAATATTAAATGATGCAATAATAAATCACTAGATTAATAATGTTTTAACTACTAGAAGAATACGAAACTGCTTAGCTGTTATAGCTGATAGAAGCATGCATCCAGCAAATATGTTACAGCAAACTTGTACAAGCAGGCTAAAGACAAGTGATCATGCTGGCGGAATGTCATCTCTCCTGCCCAGAACCCAAGTTGAAAGGCGAATCACATGTAATTTCCATTTATGAGTGTATATTCCCACACATATTAGTAATTTAGTGTGGATAGAATATGATAATGACTCTTACGAGGTTATTTTGATGGTCGTGCATCCTAACGACAAGGCACCCTATATAACATATAAATTGAGGCCACAACTATATTAAAAAGGGATATCTTACCTTGACCGGACGTGGTGTCCGGAATAAGATGAAGCCGTCACGTCTACTTGAGATCCGTTAATGCATGGATGCTATTAATATGAGAAGATAATTACACGAGCTCCAAGACACTCCTTCTAATACGATGTCTATCTCTGCCAAGTCTCTCTCGGCTGGCTCGCGCATGCACACTCGCTCGCAATGTTTGAACTCGGTAAATAATTGCTATATTTGGTCCTCCTTTCTGAGATGATGGAGACAAGGTTGATCTTAAATTTAATGATATTAATTTGTCTTGTATGACAACAGATTGGTTCTCGCTATGCAAATAATTTAAATAAAAGGGCGTTAAAAGAGCGAGAATATTAATTTTGAATTATTTCAAAATTTTCAGTTCCTTTGTCCTCCCCACCATTCTCCATTCCCCCATCCCCTCGTCCCCTCCATCCCAAATTTTCCCGTCTCCTCGTCCTTCCCCACCATTACCCCCCTCCCGTGTTCCTTCATCCTCCCCACCATCTCTCACTTCCGTCCCCTTGTCATCCCCACCATTCCCGACTCCCTCGTCTGATGCCTTCTCAAATGGTCTGATGTTCCCATCAGAAGATTGGGAACATCAAGTGATCTGATGTTCCCAACACTGAAATATAAGAAAAACAGTTAAAAAATGGAATGTAGATATGAAAAAAATCTATATAAATAAAAATGGAAATGTTCGTTTGTTCAAAATCGCTAATTTGCGAAAGTTCTTCACCGATTGCTTTGAAATTTTCACACAACGTTCCATTCGCATCCGAGCAAGTTTTTATATACGTACTATATAGATGTCACGTCTGTGACGGAAAAAAAACATGATTTTTCTTAAAAACTGTGTTTTTGCATGTGTTTTTTACATGAGGGAAACCTTCGAAACCTCTTTACCAATTGCTTTGAAATTTCGACACAAAGTTGCATTCAAATAGGCGCGTCTTTTTATATATCTACTATATACATGCCTCACCTGTGACAGGTAAAAATATGAGTCTTTGAAAAACAGCGCCATCTGTTGCACATAATAGCAACATGCATGCTATACTAAATATGTTATGAATTCCATTTCGATGTTTCCGATTGCATTGATAAATTTTATTTTCATAGATTTTGAGGAGTTGCTCCTGAGCTACCGTGCAGTGAGGACGTGTCGCCTGCTGCTCCGGTGGTTTGAGTCGGTTCTCACTACGTGAAGAGAGCCATGGGAAAAGGCTCAGCGCAAGAGGGAATGGAAGCAGCTTTCGGACGAGGAGGGACGGTGGACCGATGTGCAGCAGGCCCCAAAGAAAACTGCTATCGAGGCTTTACCACTTGCTTCTACCAGCAAGTCAGCGGACGTAATGGACCTAGAGAGGACAGCGTCAGTCACACACCAGCCAGTGTCAGTAAATGCTTCTCTGTCCGCAACGCTGCCGCGGGACGGCAGTATGAGTCAGGAGAGGACACCACCGGTTTCACGCCAGCCAGTGTCAGCCATTGTTCCTCTCTCCACAGCCCAGCCGCAGGACAGCAGTATGGGACAGGGGAGGACACCACCAGTCTCACACCAGACATCGCCAGCCTCTGCACTTCTTCCAAAATTCAAGATCATGCAGACCGACCACTTTCCTACAGCATATGGAGTAGTAACGGCGATGGAAAAAGAACAACCAGAGCTCAAACTTTCCATTACAGTCAACCTGAAGGGAGAAATAATACTGACACCTCAAGACCAACAGACTGCACATTACTTAGAGAAGGTAAGAGTCCTGCAGGGGAAACCTGTGTGCTTGGTAAAGCTGGACCCTTCAGAACGACGCACACGAGTCGTGCTTTTGGGATACCCAATCGACTTTCCCCTGGATCCAGTGCTAGAACACAAGCAAGTCCTGAGTGCGGAACGTTGCCACACAAATGTAGACAAGGCAGCGACGCGTCAGGTTCTGGTGACCGTCATGGGACATGTGCCAGAAACTTTCGGTCTTGGAAATTGGGGGACATACCGACAGAGGCATACGTCCTGGAACCCCTGCGCTGCTTCAGGTGTCAGAAATACGGCCACCATCAGTCACGCTGCACAGGACAGGAGAGGTGCGGAGTGTGCAGCCTGAGACATCCAACCAAAGACTGTATTGCCAAGCACAAGGCAAACCAGACCACAACAGCCAAATGTCCAAATTGTGGAGGCAAACATCATGCCTGGAGCACAACCTGCTCTGCACGGAAACAAAAAGTACAGACAGCTCAGGCCAGGATCAACACACTGCCCAGCAATACATACCCCAACACCAACGTCTGGAACACTCGTGCACAGCCACAACAGCCACCCGCTCTCACAGAGCAAAATTTCCCGAATCTGTCAATTCCGAATCAGACATTACACGAAAGTGTTGCAGAAGTCCAGCAAATGCAAAAGAGCAGAAAACACTTACTTTCGGAATCTGCTCACCAGCTATACAGTTTTACCGAGGTCCAGCTGAAAACCATCGTGAAGATCATGGCAGAGACCATTATCAATTGCCTACAGATGACGCAGAACGCCTCACAACAACAGACTCAAGACATCACTTGTGTGATAATGGACAAGATCGTGCAGCAGACCACAGTTACACGAGAAATAGACTCCGACAGGATGGAGCACGAGAGGACAACCAACGCAACTTGGACATACTGACTACCGACAACAGTCGGATAGTCAAGACTCCGGAACATCAACATTCACAAACGCAACTGCAAGAAGCAGTGACCACCCACGATCAACAGAATCTTCCAACACAGGAGACAGACAACAACAGCCAATGCAGTCTGATATGCAGCAACGCCAACAAAGACGTATTGAACAGCAGAGATGCACAGGTTCCGCCAACACAAGAAACGGCCACGAGCAATCAATGCAGTCCGACTTGCAGCAATACCAACAACAAAGTGATGGACCACAGTTCTGCACAGATTCCAACAATGCCGGGGTTGACCACGGACAATCAATGCAGTCCGACCTGCAGCACTTCCAACAACATAGCGATGGACCACAGTTATGCACAGATTCCAACAACGTCGGAGATGACCACGAACTATCAATGCAGTCCGATTTGCAGCGACACGACTTGCGAGGCGGAGAATATAGAGGTCAATTCCGAGGAGGAGTTCTAGTAGAACAAGCAACACCACCCGAACCCGTCGTTTGGCCATTACGAATTCTGCAGTGGAACATACAAGGCCTTGGAAATAAAAAACACACACTTCAGGAGGCTGCAATCAGCACGAAAGCAGATATCATCGTTTTGGAAGAAACTCTTTTCCCAGCCACGAAATCCTTCAGATTAGCTGGATATCAGCACTATGTTCTACCGTATGAGCGGGAGAGACTAAGAGGATTAATGACCCTAGTCAGAAACACCATACCCAGCAAGAAAATGGACTCAGTTTCATGTGGGGATGGAGTAGAGGTATTAGCAGTTACAGTGAATATGGCTAATTTTGAGCTCCTCATATACAACATCTACAAGCCCCCTAGACGTAAACTAGAAGCAGAGGCAGTGCTTGCCTTGGCCACGCAGGAAAATTTAATTATTGCTGGAGATTTTAATGCTCATCATCCAGAGTTAGGTGCAACTTGGCCAGCCAATGCAGATGGGCGCCATTTAGCTGCAGCTCTGCGTGAAGTACCTGAAATTACACTTCTCAACACTGGGGAACCCACTCACATTCTAGGAGGTTCCCTTGATCTTACATTCATCTCAACAGCACTCCAGCAACAGGCGAAGTGGGAAGTAGACCCGGTGATCACCAGTGACCACTATGCTACTGTCACGACACTAAACCTGGCACGACCTCCTACACCTCCTGCGCAGCCTCGGTGGAATTTAGGAAAGACCAATTGGAATGTATACCAGGAAGAACTTGATAAATGGTATGCAACGTACACGCCACCTGAGGATTTGAACATACACGAGACCAATCTGCAGGAAGCCGTTGCAGCTGCTGCGAACACAGCTATTTCAATCATTATCACAGGTAACACGAAACGAAAGAACTATTGATTCTATAGTAATGACGTTAAAGAACAGAACCACAGAGTCAACATCTTCAGAAAACATCTAAAGAGAAACCCCACACCAGAAGGAAGAACTCTGCTACGAGCGGTGATATCTGAAGCAAGACGAGTTTCTAGAGAAGTAAAGGAGGCAAGATGGTTTGAGTGGTGTCAAACTCTAAATGAACATAGTAGTCTTGGCAAGATATGGAGTCAGATTAAAACTATCTCAGGTCGACCAGCCCGGCCACAGGCATGTATTCAACCATTGCAGGAGGCTGAGAGACTTGCTCTCCAATTTGCAGAAAGAACAGCTTCATATCAGCTTCCTGCAATGGTCCGAAGGCAGCAAGAACACTTAAAACAAGAGAGGATGACAGTCATTCATGAGGGCATAGCTATAAATGACGAATGTGACTGTCCCTTCACCGAACAGGAACTAAGCAGAGCCAAAAAAGGTGGTAAGGACACTGCACCAGGTGCTGATAACATTACATACTCAATGATCGCACATGCAGGTCCTGCTGGAGACCGAGGGATATTGGACGTCATCAATGCGTCTTGGCAGCAAGGCAACCTACCGCCCTCTTGGAAGAAAGCAGACATCATACCGATTCCTAAGCCGAATGAACCTGGCAATTACAGACCCATTTCATTAACATCATGCGTTAGTAAAACTGCAGAACGGATGGTCTTAAATAGGCTACTGTGGAAGACTGGAGACCTTCATAAACACATATTTGGCTTCACTAGAGGAGTAGGTACTGCAAACTGCATAGCAACATTACTAGGAACAGTTAACTCTGGTCCAGCTATAGTGGTCTTCCTTGATCTGGAAAAAGCGTTTGAACTTGCAAGCCCGCCAGCAATACTACACACCTTAGTTAAAAAAGGTGTGAGGGGGAAAATGCTAGCATGGATTCAAGATTACCTAAGTCACAGGTATGCCAGAGTAAAGTTGCAAGGACAAGTGTCGGACTACCACTTGCACGAGAATGGGACTCCACAAGGAGGAGTCCTCAGTCCTAGTCTTTTTAATATCCTTATGGAAAACCTTGTTACCATGTCCTTTCCAGAAGGGGTTACATTGCTAAGCTATGCTGATGATCTAGCATTAGTCGTTACGGGTCCTTCACTTCTAAATAAAGCCCAAGGTGCTTTAGATCAAGTGACATCTGAATGCAGTGTTTTAGGGCTAAAAATATCTGCACAGAAGTCTAAGGCGATGAGACTCGGTGGCAACGCTCCAGACAGGCACCTACGCATTCAGGACATTAACCTTCAGTGGGTTACACAATATCGATATCTCGGAGTGTGGATTGATTTTAAAATGACATTCAATAAGCAAATTCAATATCTAAAGGAGAAAGCAAAGTCACGAATAAATATAATGAGAGCAATCACAGGGCCCCGTCTAGGAGCGGGACACAGAGTGTTGAGAATGTTTTACATACACGCCGTTCGTTCCCTGGTTGATTATGCAGCACCTGCCTTACTCACTCTTTCTCCTGGTCAGTGGGCAAACGTTGAGGTTCTTCAAAATGATGCATTGCGAGTCATAACAGGTGCTCCCAGATGGACTAAAATCCTGAACCTAAGACTAGAGACAAAGCTCACGTCGATTGAAATAAGGGTAAAGGGGATTGCTGCGTGCATGCTGACCAAGATATTGACTAGACCTAGAATCAGTTCACTTAAAGATATGATCACTGGAGCACTAACTCTGGACAGAAGAGCCTCCAATGGCAACAGGTGGACCCATTGTGCGATAAACGCCATCGATACATTCGATATGGCAAACACAGTCACTGAGAGGGGTGTCGACGACATACATGCAGACTTTGTTATACAAGCCCCTTGGGAATCTCTGCCAGCAGACTTTCAGATTATGGCTCTTGACGGAAAGAAGAACCAGACAAGTCCTCATCTGCTACGTCACATTGCACAGATGCATATAGAAGCAAACATGGCATCCGACAGCTTCACTTACTTCACGGATGGGTCAGTAGACCAGCAGGGACAAGAAACCGGAGCTGCAGTTAAAGCAGGAAACTCTGTATATAGTTGGAGGCTCTCAAATGGGTGTTCGACTTTACAGACTGAGATGCTAGCCATTCAAAAGGCTTTGGAACATGCTCTTGCTGAACACCGACAACATGTTATCATCCATACAGATTCGAGAACCGCCATTGAAACCTTGCAACAAGAACACATATGTGATAACATCCATCTGATCACCAATGTCTTATCATTCATGCACACACTCCAACGACAAGGCCGACGGGTACTTATCAACTGGGTGCCAAGTCATGTGGGACTATTAGGTAATGACATTGCAGACGAAGCTGCAAAACTTGCTACTAAGAGGAGGAATGTAGACATTTACATACCACAGAGTCTCTCCCAGATGAAGAAAGTGATTCGAAACAGAGCAATGCGAAAGATGTACAGTGACCACAACACAACAGTTGCAACATTAGGATCTGCGGGTTGGTACAAGAATTCAACCAACTACGAACCACTTAGTTTGATGAACGGGGGCAGTAGAACAACAGAAGTGCACTTACATCGCATCAGGCATGGATACCCATGTGCATGGGAAATAGGCTTACGGGTTCCGGAAGGTGAGAGGAAATGTCAACACTGTGGAGAAATGCCCGACAGACCACTGGAACATTATCTAACACAGTGCACAGTTACAAACCCGTTAAGATTTCACCTTCGATTCAACAGAGCAGAGGAAGTTGTTAAACACATATGGCAAAATCTTACTGAAGCGACCATACGAGTCATACATACTCATCCTCCGCCCAAGTAAAACAAAAACAAGCATCACTTAGTGGGCCAGCCAGAGGCTTAGGGCCCGTGCAGGATTATCCCTGCTAAAAAGAAAAAAAAATAGATTTTGATTTATTTTATTTTTTATTGAATTATTTTGTGTGACATTGTGTTGGATTTGAGCTGTGTTGTTTACCATACCGTTTATTTCGTAAGTATAAGTATAGATGCCACATCTGTGACAGGTAAAACTATGTTTTACTTGAAAAACAGCGCCATCTGTTGCATGTACGAGCAACACACATGCAATACTAAATATGTTATAATTCCATTTCAATATTTCTGATTGCATTGATAAATAGAATTTTCATAGATTTTGATTTATTTTCATTTTGATTTAATTATTTTTTTGTGAATTGCATTGGAATTGAGCTGTGTTGTTTACCATACCGTTCATTTCGTTAGTGTAGTTTATTTTTTAATTTTTTCACGTTTTCATTTAATTTTTTAACTGTTTTTCTAATATTTCAGTTATGGGAACATCAGATCACCTAATGTTCCCAATTTTCTGATGGGAACATCAGACCATTTGGGAAGGCATCGGGCGAGGGAGTGGTGAATGGTGGAGATGAAGAGGGGACGGAAGTGAGAGATGGTGGGGAGGACGAGGGGGTCAAGGGAGGAGGTACTGGTGGGGAAGGACGAGGGGAAGGAAGAGTTTGGGATGGTGGGGATGAGGGGATGGAGGAATGGAGAATGGTGGGGAGGACAAAGAGACAGGGGAGTAGGGTATGGTGGGAAGGAAAAGGAAATGGTGGAATGGGGGAAGGAATAAGGGACTGTGGAGTGGGGAATGGTGGGGAGGCCGAGGAGACGGGTGAGGGGGGGGGCAATAGTGGGGAGGACTGGGGGATAGGGAAGATTGCTGTGGCTCAGCAACACACATGCGTTGCTGAGCCACAGCAACACGTGGCTGGGTACTGCTAGTATATAAATAAAAATGGAAATGATTGTCTGTTCAATATCGCTAATCTCCAAAAGTTCTGCACCGATTGCCTTGAAATTTTCACACAACGTTCAATTCTCATACGAGCAGGTTTTTATATACATACTATATAGATGTAAGGTCTGTGACGGGAAAAAATATGTTTTTTTTTAAAGCTGTGCCTTTTTGTGTGTTTTTCAAGTGATGGAAATCTTCGAAACCTCTTTACCGATTGCTTAGAAATCTTGACACAACATTGCATTCGAATAGACAAGTAATTTTATATACCTACTATATACATGCCTCAACTGTGACAGTTGAAAAAACATGTTTTTTTTTTAAAGCAGCACCATCTGAAGGACGTATGAACAACACACGCTGTAATCTCCGAAAGTTCTTCACTGATTGCTTTGAAATTTTGACATAACGTTCCTTTCGAATACGTGTGTGTTTTGATATACCTACTATTCAGATGCCTCACCTGTGACAGGTAAAAACATGCATTTTTTTAAAAACAGCGCCATATGTTGAACGTAGGAGCAACATATGATATATAAGATATGTTACGATTCCATTTTCAATGTTTACGATCGCATTGACATATTGAATTTTCTTAGATTTTGTTTTATTTTCATTTTGATTTAATTATTTTCTGTGACACTGCATTGGAATTGATCTGTGTTGTTTACCATACCGTTCATTTCGTGGGTATAGCTAATTTGTTTCTTTTTTCGCTTTTTCATTCCATTTTTTTTAACTGTTCTTTTTCAGTGCAATTGGTGGTGAAATTGAGCTGTGTCGTTTGATCGGCGTTTGAATTTAAATATATTTTTAGTATTTTTTGTTTTTGTTTTGAGAACCTGAAAATGGACAACACGTTTATTTCACAGCTGCAAATGTGCAACAAACAGCTATGAATCCGCCGGCTACAACGCTAACTGCTTTCTTCACGTTATGTCAAAATGACGCGTTTAAGAAAACGTTGCTGTATTCTGAAGTGCCTACGTATTACACATGGAATGCCAGTTGAAAATCCTTTGAACGACGTAAACGATGAGAACGAGTTGAAGGACAACGTGGCATATTCAAACAAACTACGATAGGAAGACATGACTAGGGGACACCATGCATTACAATCAAGATGAATGCTTCTTTCATCGCAAGCTGTGTGTAAATGTTCCCGGTCCAACGTCTTTCCACCAATTGAGATTTGTCAGCGGTGTAAGACATGCCACTTTCTGTAATGCATGTCAAGCTCTGAATTTATTGGAGAACGACCGACACTGGGATGTATGCATTAATGACACATCCAACACGTCACATCCAAATCAAATTCGTGCATTGTTTGCAATCATATTGACCACCGGCTCTCCTTCATCTCCAACAGAGTATGGGAGAAACACAAATCGCACATGGTTGAAGATATTGTCCGTCGAATATGAAGGAAAATTCAAATTTGACCATAAATTTCACAGCAGAAATCCACAACGAAAAGTTGATAAGGATTAAAGATTTGTGCTTAGAAATCGCGAACAAAGTTCTCATTCAATGCCATCAATGAATCGATCTGATCTGCTGCTTTGACGCAACTTTTGTTGCGTCGTGAACAATATTACAAAACGGGAGATCTGTTATCATATGTGCAATCAAATATTCTTAAGCTAACACTTGAGCAAAAAAACATTTACTATTAAATAAATTCAAACTGTCAATAACGGGTTGGGAGAATTTTTTTTAGATGCGTCAGGAGGAACTGCAAAACCTTTCTAATTAGATTGATTTTGGCAACATTTCGATCCCAAAATGGCATAACCTTAGCTCTTGCATCGACCGGAATAGCTGCGACATTGCTACCAGGTGGAAGAACTGCTACTTCGGCTTTGAAAATGCCACTGAACATGCAATTCATTAAAACTTCCACGTGCAACATTTCCAAAGCATCCGGCATGGGAAAAGTATTGCAGAAATGTAAACTTATTGTATGGGATGAATGCACAAAGGTCCACAAAAAAATCGCTCGAGATTCTTGATCGATCATTGCAAGATTTGTGTGGAAACATCAGATCATTTGGGAACGCATTAATATTACTTGCAGGAGATTTCATGCAAACATTACCTGTAATTAGATCAACACTTGCGTACGAAATAAATGCTTGCCTGAAATACTCTACTTTGTGGCGCCACGTAAAGATGTTAAAATTAACTACAAATATGCGTATTCAACTGCAAAACGACTCATAAGCTGAGATATTCTCACATCAATTTCTGGAAATTGGGAACGGAAACGTGCCGGTTGATCTAACATCAGGACGAATTTCATTGCCTCATAACTTCTACAATTTAGTGACGTCAAAAGAAGAATTGGCTGAAAAAGTATTTCCCAATATTATAACCAATTATAAGAATCACGATTGGCTGAGTGAACGAGCTATTCTTGAGGCCAAGAACAAAGATGACCAAGATATTGACTAGACCTAGAATCAGTTCACTTAAAGATATAATCACTGGAGCACTAACTCTAGACAGAAGAGCCTCCAATAGCAACAGGTGGACCCATTGTGCGATAAACACCATCAATACATTCGATATAACAAACACAGTCACTGAGAAGGGTGTCGACGAAAGACATGCAGACTTTGTTAAGCAAGCCCCTTGGGAATCTCTGCCAGCAGACTTTAAAATTATGCTTATTGAAGGAAAAAGAAACAGACAAATCCTCATCTGCTACATAGCATTGCACAGATGCATATAGGAGCAAACATGGCACCCGACAGCTTTACTTACTTCACAGATGGATCAGTAGACCAGCAGGGACAAGAAACCAGAGCTGCAGTTAAAGCAGAAAACTTTGTAAATAGTTGGAGGCTCTCAAATGGGTGTTCGACATTACAAACAGAGATGCTAGCCATTTAAAAGGCTTTCGAACATGCTCTTGCTGAACACCAACAACATGTTATCATACATACAGATTCGAAAACCGCCATTGAAGCATTGCAACATGAACATATATGTGATAACATACATCTGATCACAAATGTCAAATCATTAATGCAAATACTTAAACGACAAGGCCGGTGGGTACATATCAACTGGGTGCCAAGTCATGTGGGAATAATAGGAAATGACAATGCAGACGAAGCTGCATTGTTGTTGCAACATTAGGATCTGTTGCAACATTAGGATCTGTGGGTTGGTACAAGAATTCATCCAAATACAAACCATTTAGTTTGATGAAAGGGAACAGTAGAGCAATAGAAATACAATAGTAGAGCAATAGTGTATTTCTATTGCTCTACTGTTCCCTTTCATCAAACTAAATGGTTTGTATTTGGATGAATTCTTGTACCAACCCACAGATCCTAATGTTGCAACTGCTGTGTTGTGGTCACTGTACATCTTTTGCATTGCTCTGTTTCTAATTACTTTCTTAATCTGTGATAGCCTCTGTAGTCTGTAAATGTCTACATTTCTTCTCTTAGTTGCAAGTTTTGCAGCTTCGTCTGCATTCATCAGTTCTTCGGCTGATGCTATAGGCAATGGTTATGTGCTCCGGCTCCAGTGGTTGTTTCAGCACTGTACCTATATCTTGAGATGATTTCGGGGCTTTTAGTGTCCCCGCGGCCCGGTCCTCGACCAGGCCTCCACCCCCAGGAAGCAGCCCGTGACAGCTGACTAACACCCAGGTACCTATTTTACTGCTAGGTAACAGGGGCATAGGGTGAAAGAAACTCTGCCCATTGTTTCTCGCCGGCGTCTGGGATCGAACCCAGGACCACAAGATCACATGTCCCGCGTGCTGTCCGCTCGGCCGACCGGCTCCCCTAGAGTGTGGTGTCTGTTTTCTAGGTGGTGCGTGAGCCGGGAATGATTCTCCAGTACTCGGGCTGCATGCGCCTAGGGTTCCCTTCCCTAGGTGCCCTGTAAGTACTGCCCTTGGGGCTTGGGGCCACCTTCCACAAGTTCCTTGGGTCCTGCCCCTGCTTGGCCGTTTACTGCTTGGTTCTCGGCCGCTCTTTGTGTGCTCGGGTGTTCTGTCTCCCTTGTTCGCCTTAGAGTAAGGGGCAGTTTTTGCACTGGTGGGGCGCAGGGTACTGTGCAGCTTGTCTTTACCAATCATAGCGGCCGGCTCTGTTCCGCTTGGGTACGCTGTCCTCTTGCGGGGTTTTATTTTTCTTTTTGTTTATCTACCTGGTGGGGGGGGGGGGGTCAGCCTTCGTTCTTGCCCCTTGTGTCCCTTGTGTTCTGAGTATTTTCTGTGTTCTCGAGGGTACGGGAAGATTTTTCGCTACTTCCCGCATTATTGGAACGTCTGTCGGCTCCTCGTACTTGTCGCCCTGTTGGGCTACTTGTCGCCCTATTGGGCTACTTGTTGCCCTGTTGGGCTACTTGTCGCCCTGTTGGGCTACTTGTCGCCCTGTTGGGCTACTTGTCGCCCTGTTGGGCTCCTTTTTGGGCTCTTTGCTTCTTTGGCCAGTTTTATTGTTCCTGCTTCCTCTTTTGGCTACTTTTCTCGTGCAGTGGTCCTGGCTGGCGCCTTCCCGCTGGGAGGGTGTGCGGTTCGGCCAGCGTGTTATGCGCATGTGCCGTGGAGTTTGTTTTGGTCTGGGCGGTGTTTTAGTGCTGGTGTTTTGCGCCCTTTTTGCTACAGTGCTTCGTCGCTCGTTCTTCTCCCTGGCTGCGGTATGTGCCCCTTTGCGCCGGGGGTGTCCTGGTTCCCAGTTGTGGGGAGGACACCGTGGTTTTCCCTGTGGCATGGGTGTAGACGCCTCCTTCGCCTCTCCCTGCTCTCCTGCGGGTCCGGCAGGGTCCGGCTCTGGCGTCTTCACCTGGCGGTGCTCCCAGGTTCTTCTGGGCACGGTTGCGTCGTGTCAAGTTCGTGCCACTATTCGCCAGGTGAGTTTCTGCGGTCTGGCGTCTTTTGGCCGGGCGCTGGATGCGGTGTTGTTTATTTACCTGTCTTTATTTAGGTATCTTTTGTACGACTGAGACCGTTCGCACATCAGTGACTGTCCCTTTTTCAACCCTTCCTGTCCCCCTCATGTGCATGTCCAACCCATGCTGGAGTCATTCAGGGGACCCTCCTTTTTTAATGTTGTGAGGGGTGGGGGTTGTAGGGTTGGTTCTGTACTCACCTGGTAAGGCTCCTGGCTGTGCTTGCAGGATTTGAGCTCTGGCTCTTGGGTCCCGCCTATCTGGTAGAACTTGCAGGATAGTACCAGTGGAGTGCAGTGGTGCTATTGGCACTTTTGGGGAACACTGTATTACCATCAGAGGTCTGTGCTTGTTACACGACCTACTTGCGAGCATAAGCTTTCTTGCTGGTTCGTCTGTGGACTTCCAGGGCGCACTAGCCTGTTTTCGTATGGCAGTTCCGGCCCGTCCTGGTTGTAGGGGTATGTGGGCCGGTGGACTGCTCCTAGCAGCTGCCTGGTGGGCCACCCTCTGGCCGGTCTAGCCTGGCCTTGGGCCGGGCTTGAGGTGTGAAAGAGCTCCCAGTACCTCATCCAGCAGGTATCGAGCGGGGTTTTCTCCGCCGTCGGTCGCCTGGTGCAGGTTTCTGGGCCTGCAGGGTTTTGTCGTGTCTCCGTTGGCCCTGTCTGGGGTCTGCCTGCTCCGTTCTCTGCCTTTGCAGAAGGGAGGTGCTATTTACATGTTGCATGTTGCAGTGGTGCCTGTTGCTGCTGCTGCACGTGTGCATTGGTACCGTGTTTCACGGTGGCGTGTCCTTGTTCCTGTGTCTGGTTGTGGAGTGGCACTTTGCTGCTGTTTTGTGCCTGGGGATTGCGTGGGTTTTTTTCTGTCCCTGCCTGATTGTCCACCCCTGGTTGTTCTCCTGGGGTTTTTGTGCTTCTGCTCTTTCTTCCTGCCTCCTCTGCAGCAGGGATATTCTGTGTGTGTTCTTAGGTGTTGGTCAGCCTGTGTCCTGTGATGTGCTTCTTTGTCTCGGTCTATTGCAGTTGTTCGTACCCCTTGGTTCGGGTACTGTTCTGGCGGCGACCCTTCCGCCTTCTTTGGTTTCCTAGCTAGCCCTGCTGGTTTTTTTTTTTTGGGGGGGGGGGGTCTTGCGATGTCTCACGTCGGACCCGTCGTTTCTGAACTCCTGCCGGGCTTGCATGTTTTGGGGAGATTTTCTGTTCGGCAGACGTTCCATGTCCTTGTACCGCCTGGGTTTCGATGGTCGCGCCCGAGATCTTCCCGCGGCTCCGCCTTTTTCCTGGGCTCGGAGGGGCCTTGTCGGGGCTGCTTATGTTCTGCCTCGCGGTCTCGCCTCCGGTTGGTGGTCGGGTGGCTTCGTGGTAGGTGTCCCACCTGCGTGCTTCTCTTGGCGGCAGTATGAGGTATTTTGGCGGTCCTTCCTTTTCCTGTCCCTTCTTAGGTGGTTACTCTTGTTGGCTTGGTTTACTCTCGGCTTGGTTTTCTGGTGGGGGTTGGGGGCCGTCATCTTGCCGCATACTGTCGCCTCTTTTCGTGCGGCGCGGGCGGAGCCGCTTCAGCTTGCTTTCGGTCTTGGTGTTACTTCTGCACCGTTAGTCAGCTGTCTTGTGCGTCGTTTCACCTCCGGCTTGTTCGTGCGCCGCTTGCACCATCCTGGTCTCTGGTCAGCGTGCTCTGTCTTCTCCTCGGTTGGTAGTGCCCCTTCGGTTTTAGCGTTTTGGTTGTTTGGTGGCAGCAGTCTCCATCTTTTCTGGCGCGGGATGGGGCTGCTGCATTCTGGAGGGGTCCAGGGTTTGTTGGTGCTTCATTGGTCGGACCGGGGGTGTGTCGTCTTTGTGTGTCGTTGTTTGCGTGCCACGGCGTTTGGGTCCGGAGCGCGTTTTGCGTTGATCCGGTTCTGTTCTTCCAGGTTCGCGGGTGATAGTGTCCCGGGTGGTCAGCCGTGTTCTTGCGGCTAAGCTGCCTGTGTTCTTCCCTCATGCATGTGGCGTTCGTGGCTTCGCTGCTCTCGCTGCCGTCTGGGCGACGTGGCCTTGCTGCTCGTGGTTCTCGTGTTGTTCCCGGGATTTTCGGGGCTGTGGCGCCTTGGGTTGGCGTTTGCTGCCGGTTGTCTCGCCTCCTTGGGGGGTGCGTGGTGTCAGCCTCCCGGTTCTGTCCCTTTGACCTTCCTCTGTGGGTAGTTAGCTCCGGGGAGCCGACGGGGCTCCCCCCAGAAAACCAGCGTTGAATGTAATGAAACGCCATTTTCTGGGTGAGACCCGGAGGCTCCCCGGCAACCCTCCTTCCCTCCGGTCGGCGTTTTTCGCGTGTTTTGACATCCAGCCTCAGAACTGATGGGTGGATAGCCGGCGTGGGAGGTCTGGGGCTCCCCCTTCCCCCTCCCGGGGAGGGGGGAGCTGCGCAGACAGCGGCGCGGTGATGTATGACGTCATGCTAGTTTCCTTGTTTTTTATTGAAGAGTTCTATCCACTAGTTCGGCTTTAGGTAGCAATTTTCACCAGAATAGGGGTTTGTTTTGGAATACTTACCTTTCTGGATGCTTGACCCGTTCGATGGCAGACATAGAATGCTTCCAACCACAAGCATATAGGTTTCTATAGGCCATTGCTCCCCTTGCCTCTCTGAGGGGGCCAGGTTCTGGCTCGTGGTCCCCGGTAGGCCCTAGAACTCCATTCACATGACTGATGCCAAAGTCTGACATTAGCATATCAGCCGGTTAAGCTCCGGGGAGCCTCCGGGTCTCACCCAGAAAATGGCGTTTCATTACATTCAACGCTGGTTTTTTGTCCATGTTGAGAGCACAAGCAGTGGTTCCTATCATTGAGGATTGGAAGCCTTGGTAGCCAAGGTTTCCCCCCCCCCCCCAGATAACTGAGTGACCTACTAATTTACTGCTAGATGAACAAAGGCATACAGCATTAAAAAACATGTCCAGATGTTTCACCCTGCTAGTGGAGCGACCTCAGGTCCAACTGTTCATGGTTTGTAACCTACCTCTTGTAAATTCAGGTAAAAAAAAAGAGCTTTAGGAGGTAGATATAGAGATGTAGTAGATGCTAAGGTAGAACTTGAAAGTGCCAAATTTGCATATACAGTACTGTACATATCATACAGAACAAATGGTTTTTGTATTTATATTTGGCCATAACCTACCTTACCTTCTAAATGTCAACCTATGTCTTTGCTATTATCAAACATCAATGATTAAATCACTAACTTGTAAAACTGCTGATATTTGCCATGTATAAACTTAAAGAAAATTGTAGTCCATCTGTTTATTTAGTTAAAATTGCTATCTGCTGTTCTGTTGCAACTGCTGTTCCATTCAACATGTCATTATTGTCATTCTTTTTTTTCTTCGTCATTTCACTTCATGCTTTTGATCTCAATTAGTTTTAAGTTTTTTCCCCACATCTTTACCGAAATGTTGCGCGTATTAGTGGCTTTAGGCATAATAGTATATATCCAACATTCTGCTTGTAACTCATTTTGTATGTATGTACTTTTTCCTAAGTAAACATTATTATTATTATTATTATTATTATTATTATTATTATTATTATTATTATTATATAATACACTGTTAGGCTAGGATTGATTAGGTGAGTTTTAATTTGTTTGGATTATATTTAGTATGGTTTAGTGGAGTGTGAACAGCTGCCTAGCTTCTATTATTTTTCTTTCACTCAACAGAAAATTTGATTTTCTATAACTTAAATAATACCACCGTGTTAAACTTGTAGGCACTGTTTAAAAACAGTTTAAAAACCTCCATTGTTAGAACATCTGCATACATATACCACAAGTACATCAATTAAAACCTTTGCATTCCAATGTCACTAAAATGTATCATCCATACTCCGATAGTAAACATTACAATGGCACTAGAACAGTTTGTTCGATTGCTATTCGTGAACATTTGTATTTTCATTAGTCATGCATAGTCTTTTGCATGCATAAATACAGATGTGTTTTTTTTTCCTCTATTTGCTAGAAAATTAATTTGCAAACATTTTGACACTAAATTTATGGTTATAATCCAACAAATAACTTAGAAAAGTAAAATGATTTTAAGAATTTTTCCCATTGCTGAGCAGCCTGTGAGAGGCCCAGGGAGCAGAGAATGCTTACAGTTGGGAATGCTCAGAGAGACTAGACTGCCAAAGATATAATATGGTAGATACCTACAAATGAACATTTTTGGAAAATATTTGAGGCCAGTATTTTGTCATCCAGGTCCATAGGCCTTACAAGAATTACAAGGAAAATAATATGGTGTCCAAATAAAAATTTTTAAATTATTAATTTTGGTTTTTATTCCTTTCAAACAGTTGTAAGCTCCTCCAAATTTAAGCTGATAGATCGATAGATATCTAGGAAGGATAATTCTAGGTGTTTGGTAATATGATATATCCGGAGGTTGGCACTTGATGTATCTGGATGTTGGCACTGACAGTGGTATATTGTCGGTCTCAGTGACAAAAATTAACTCCAAATCACCTAAGAAACACACAAAGCAGAAAGAAATAGGGGAAAAGCTGTCTATATTTGGACTTGGCTGGTCTCCGAACGTTGGCAGATTGGAACCCTAGTAGAAGAGCTAGTGGTAGCAGGAATAATACCTTCCCTGCCACAGAACTTAATTATAGTCATCAGATTGCAAGACATGTGACATTCCATAGTAATCATTACTAGCAATGACATGGCTCAAGAGCAATCCAATTAAATCTTATATCAGATCTGCCTAAATCCTCATTCCCTCAAATTAAATGCCTTATATAGTCCTCAATCAAACATAGAGTTGCTATGCAATATGGTGCCAAGGTTGTCTGGCCTCAATCAGTCTTATAGCTTGAGAGCTTGTAGATGTACCCATTCTGACTGACAGATTGCTCATGATTCTAATATTTATCAGTATTCTTTTACTCATGTGGAAACAGATAAAGCAAGAACTGAAATGCTATAACATAATCTTTAAGTGTAATATGTTTTATCATTGTATCAAAAACATTTATACCTAATTGAACACAGTTAATAAGTTGACACACACTGTTAATAATTTTTGTTGACTGAATATATTGTACATATAAGCTGTCATTCACATTATTTTATATTTATCTTATTATGTATTTACAGTTCTGAGTTGCATCATGAAGTGTTAATGACAGCAAGACTGACTTGACTGAGGGACAGTCATTCCTGTGCCTGGCACCACGACCAGGAAGTGGTGGTGTCCCCACCATGAGGGAGTCCTGTCTAACATGTCCCAGCAACACTCCATGCCATCGTAATCATCCGGCTGGCTCACCTGCTTCTCCAAAATGCTGTCCCTATGGGATTAAAGAAATACTTGCCTTTCCTGAATATGTTTGATCGCCTGCATTAGGCTCCCAAAGATTCCCATCTGAATCTGGGTGAGAGTGAAGCGAGTTGCCACCACAGTGAAGAGCCACGCTCTGTAGAGTCTGGAGATGCAACTGCTGCAACCGATATATGTGACGATACCATAGATGATGTTATCTTAGCACAGACAGGAGAATGTAATGAACATCTGTTAGATTCAAAAGAACTGTTAGTGGTAGGTCTGCTTTATAGTGTGTGTATTTGTAAACATTATAAACTAGAAAAAATTGTCAGGCTTATGAATGAATAGGAAAGTTAATATTTGAGGTTGACAGTTACATACTCCTAACAGCAGTGTTGTTTAACTAGATAACCAAGATCTTTTCAAACATCCTGATTGGAGCAACTATAGAAAGTATGTTCATAAACTCACACAGGTCTTTTTTTTTAAGTTACTAATTTCACAACTGGCTACTTCCCCTGATCACTGCCAAATGGCAGCACCCTCACCAACACCAAGTTTCCAGCCATGAGCCCTGTCACATTGACTGAAAAGAAAAAAAAAACATGCACAGGAGGATCTAAATTGTGTTTAGAAAATGACTATTTGTGTTTATTCAAATTTGGATTTCTGAGCTATTGTAGTCAGGTCTTAACTAGCCTAAGGCAAGAGTTGTTTAGAAGCAACTTAACACTTTATTGTTCTGAGCGAGTGAGTGCCGCGCTACCCCAAGTGGGTCCGGGCATTCCACGGGAGCGCGCGATAATACTGAAAAGTGTAAATTCTTTTCAAGTTTGTCACCTCAATTCTCATCCTAGGTTTTTCAATTTGGTATCAATGTGTTCGCAATAGAATTCTCTACAGGACTAAATGCATATGAACTCCAAAAGCATGGCTTACCACCCACAGCAAACAAAGAAAGTGAGAGCGAGTTACCCGGAAGTGAGCAAGAGCAATAAAATGTGTACACTTTTCACTTTGGTCACTTCAGTTCTCGTCCTAGGTCTTTCATTTTGGTATCAATGTGTTCACAATAGAATTCCTTACAGGAGTATAGGCAAATAATGTCAAAAACTGCGGGGCGCTTCACCCGCCGACAAGATGAAAGTGGGCCAAGGTTACCCGCAAGAGAACACTGCGCCACCCCAAGGCGTGCCTGGCATTCCATTAGAGAGCGTGGTAATACTGAAAAGTGAATACTCTTTTCGACTTTGTCATCTCAATTATCGTCCTAGGTTTTTCAATTTGATATCAATGTGTTTGCAAAAGAATTCTCTATAGGACTAAATGCATATAAAGCCCAAAAGCCCAGCGTACCATCCGCAACAAACAGAGAAAGTGAGACGTGTTATCATGGAGCATGCAAGAGCAATAAAGTGTACACTCTTTTCACTTTGGTCACCTCAATTCTCATTCTAGGTCTTATATTTTGGTATCATTGTCTTCGCAATAGAATTCTCTACAGGAGTATATCCAAATATAAAGTCCAAAAGCCCGGCGTACTACCAACAGCAAACAGAGAAAGTGACGGAGCGTTACCCCCGTGAGCGCTAATAAAGAGCAATAAAATGTGTATACAATTTTCAACTTTGTTACCTCAGTTCTGATCCTAGGTCTTTCATTTTGGTATCAATGTATTCACAATGAAATTTCCTACAGGAGTATATGCATATAATGTCCAAAACCGTGTTGCGCCCCTCCCACAGTAAAGTTGAAAGCAGGCCAAATTTTTACATTTTTGACACCATACTGCGTCGTTACCGAACATTTGTCTACTAATTTTTTTACACCATCCTGCGTCTTTACCGAGCGAAAGTGTTAAAATTATGAAAACTAGAAAAGAAATGATGCCACAGAACAGGAAGTAGACAGGACACCCCCACCCTCTCCATAGTGCTTTGTCACCAGGGAAGAAGTTTACCTGAAGGAGAGCTGTTGCAGTATTTGTAGTGTTGAAGTTACTGGTAGTATTGGTGGGTATTATTTTGAAGAATATAGACATCAAAGGTGCAATTGAACCTAAAAAGAGCATAAACCAAGGATGTCAGAACAGGCCATCATCGAGAAGAATATCCAGCAGCAAACTGCTGAAGGCTGTGAACCCAAGAATACACCTATGACTGATGCAGTTTGATTACACAGAGCCATAATGTGATGAAAAGTTAGCCTCAGTTAAACACACCCCCAGAGCAGCCTTGGGAACCCCCCAAAAAGACATACACTGTCCCATGGCTGCCTTATGTGTGGAACTGAAAGCTTCTGGTGATGACCAGTTCTCAGATTGCAAGGGATTTGCAGTACATGCTTTTTTGTTATCCTGGAGACATTGGGATTTCCAGTATGTTTCCCTCTAGTTCAAATTTTCCATATTATTTTCAGACTTACATCATTAGGGTGATCCTTCAGACTCATTGGCGGCTGACTCTGGCTTGGTTTGTGAGCCTTTGGACTCGGGCTTTGAACCTGTGCATATATTTCCGAGGCTCCATCTATTTTCAGCAATTCAGTCAAGAAAGGTTCCTCATTGGTTCGAAGTTATCTGTCAAACTTTGCGTATAGACTTATGTCGAGTATGCTTCCAACTGTATGGTGTACACTTACCGAGTTTTCAATTGTCATGTTTTTGGCTGTACCAGGTGGTTTGGCATGCTTTTTTTTAATTTTCCTTTCTGTATTTTTGACTTCAGGTGTGATTTTTTTCTTAGTTGATTATTGGACATAAACTGATACTGAATATTTTTGTCTCTCTTTTCCTGTAGCCATGATGGAGGGTCCTGTTGGCTTTCAAAGTGCATATCTTGTCTTTGCCATTTAGAGAGTTCTCAGGTTTCTTCATGCTTTTGTTCTGTGGCAGTGGTGTGGCACTACCTGCATGCCACTCAAAGGGCTCAGATAGCCACTTTGTTCATTAATCCTGTGTCTGTTTTTCCTTGTTCCTGGGCTTGGTTGTCTCTGAGGTGACTCTTTGGGTGGTTCAGTTTCATGAGCCTGTTGTTTCTCTGTGAGCTCATGTTGTCCACAGGTTTGTGGGCTGCCTTTTCCTTTATGTCCATAGCAGATATTCTGGCTTATATGGATTACAGTGTGTAGATTGTTTATGTTCTTTTATCTTAGAGCAAGTGGTCTCCTCCACTTTATGGTGAGAGCATTTACCAAGCTACTTGCAACAGTGGGGTAAATATTGACTGGAGCCGGGTGTGCAACTAGTACAGTACAGTACTTTAATTGGACTCAGGCACTGTCTTGGGGAGCAAGTGAGAGATTGGCTAAGAAAAGTGTGTTTTATTCAACTATGTTCCGTAGTTTTATAGTGCTGTGTATTATATTTACATTATAAACATTTAAATTTTTTAGCTGATATAAGCACTGTATTAGCTTTTAATTCCTTTGGTTTTGAGAAAAATTGTAGTTTTTGTATTAAATATTCATAATACTACTTGTATAGTAAGATATATGTGGTATAGAGGATGGGATTACTTTACCTGATCAGCTGGAATAAAATATTACGGTACTTTATATTTTTTTCACAGCAACATATGGTGAAAGTTAAGCAGTGGTGGGATGATGAAGGATGGTTTGGTAAACAAGACTCCAAACTCCGCAAGCAGCTGCGAGAAGCGTGCTCAGAGCTGCTAGAATCTCTCGGCTTTAAGTGCCAGTGCCCTGTCCTTTTGATGACTCTTGAATTGATGTTCTCCACAAAGGCTGGATTTAGCAAGGTGAGCTCAGTGATCTACATGCCTTTGGATTGAATCACCTCCAGGAACACAATAGCTGGCTTGACCTAATATTATTCACCTAAAAATTCAAATGGTTCATAAGTATTTTTAAGTACAGTATGTCAAGCCTGGTCTCAGGCCGGGCTCCGGGAGTAGAAGAACTCCCAAAACCTTGTCCATTTATGCCTTTACTTAGTTTGTGACTGTGCAATCCAGTATACTATAGAATAAATGTTTGGTAAAGTAATATCCTCCATGATATTATCTTAGGGGCTGCTGACCACTCATTGATTTGAACCTTGATTACTTGAATCTTCAGGTAATGTGATCAAAGTTGTGACCGAGTTTGACCGTCTCTTGATTCGGACAAAATCAGAATTATACAGCTTACCTATTGGGGAACTGAATGTTGTGTGGCAAATGTGTTTGTCCTCCTGTATGATACAACAAGGAAGAAAGAACAATATTCCTTTAAATTTTTCTTTTATACAAATTCCCCCCCCCCCTTGCCAAAAAAAAAAAAAAAATTGTGTACAAAATGTATAGGGGCAGAAGCAATCAATCTGAAGGTTTATAGTGCTGCTTGTGAATTTTTGTATTCATTTTGTTTACTATATAAACAATAAGATACATTCATTCATTATTTTTTACAAACCAATTCCACTCAGCCTTGTCCTTTGCAATTGTTCACACTCAATCGTTGCTTCCACGTACACTATGTTTGCCCACGTTATTCTTAGTTGGCTTCATTCTCATCTCAAAATCGAGGATCCCAGATTCGATTCCCAGGCAGGACAGAAATGGTTAGGCATGTTTCTTTTAACCTAATGCCTCTGTTCACCTAGCAGTAAATAGGTCCCCAGGAGTTAGGCAACTGTTGTGGGATTCCAACCTAGAGAAGGCCAGTAGTTTGACCTTGGGAAGACCACAAAACAAGTCTAAAGTATATATACATAGGCTTCCTGTCCCTAATTGAATAAATTAATTATTATTATTTAACAATCAACCATTATACATTCATTGAATATTACTAAACTGTTTTAATGTGTTCAGTCTTTTGATTTATTGAGTTTTGCACTTCATATCTGTTCATGACCGTTTAATTCCTTGCTCTATATATTCTCCTAACACCACACATGCTTTTCAGATTAAGAGTCTTTACTGCTCTAGCTAACTCCAAATGTTCCCACTTTTGTACACTTTCACAAACGAGAATTCTTACTGTACAAGAACTGTAAATCAAGCTCGTAATTAACTACAAATGAATAATAATGCACTATTATACATGCAGTCAGTAGTCAGTCAAAATAAATGCATAGATACTTTACTGGAACTTTCTCTGCTCACACTCAGACCACTGTACTGACCATTATAAAATTGCAAATAATCACTGGAAAATAATTGTTAGGACCTCACTGCTCACACAAAATGTCTACCAGCATAGCAGGCTCTTACACTGTACTACTATTCTTACACTGTCACTGGGTAATCACAGTAGCAGGTTGCTTTTGCATATGTTGACTCACTGCACTGCTTGACTCAGCACATACCAGTCCTTGGTTGGGACTGTCTTTAGGAAACATGCAACCCCCTTCAATTCATTTGAGGAGGAGTCAAACAATGACCTTCCATTCAGTTTATGCTCAGCAGGACGGATGCTTTACACACTAAGTCCTTGACCTTGCTTCCACGATGCGCTCAACTTTGCAACTTTCTTGAGATATCGTTGAGTAACATTCTGAGGTTAGATAAGCTGCTCCTTGCAATGTCCTGTAGCCTGCAGTGCTCAACAAGGCCTTGACTTGACCTGACCTGCAACTGATGAATTATGCGAAATTCGGGAACATCGGCCATGGGCACCCATTCACCACAAGATCCTGAGGCATAATCAGGACTCATAGGTTAAAGAGTGGCTCTCAATGATGATGTGACTTTGGATTACTTGTTGATTGGTTACTTCAATTAACATGTAGTTGATCATCATCCCTTTTCTCATCCTGGTCTCCAACGTTCTCACTTCATTATCAGGCACCAAAAAATGTCCTTTCAAGCAGAAATGCTGAAAGTGCCAGCATTGGTGTTTCCTTTCATAATACATATGTGCTCATGTTTACACACACATAATCATTTGTACTCTATATCTTAACATTTTATTATGTTTTTTCAGAGTGTGAGGACTGTGTCGTATCCCTGCAGTGCTACCTTGAAAAACTTTCTTTTGAAGCTTCAACCTTTCGGAATAGAGAAGCTATACACTGCTAATTTACAGTTTGACTGCCCATCTGTTGTTGTTACTATTTGTAAAAATTCTCCCTTGATTAAATGGATTCATCTGAGAATAGAATTTGCCAACGGGGAAATTTTGAGAGAAATAGGTCACACTGCTCCTGGCATTGAGACAGTTATTGTTGTTGTCAGAGAATATGAAATATATGAGGAAATATCATCTACTGTTGAAATTGTCATTGTTGGTGGGGAGGGTCTTGAGGATAATTTATACACAGGCTTTTTTGATGGTCTAGACAAAAATTCTGTGAATCATAAAATCCAGAATGATGAGGATATGAGAATCTCTTTCCCGAAACTAAAATATGTTGATGTTGGAAGCCACCGAGATGTGCGGGAGTTCTTGCATCACCTTCTATATGCATACCCAGATATAAGATGTATCACATGTAATTCAGAAAATTGGGTCTTGAGCAAATATTCTTTTGATTTTCCACCTGTAACTCCATCAACTTTAGGTAGGGGTCCCAAGTCTTTACGAAAAAAAACACCCAATTATAACCTAAGAGAGATGAGCTTTTCATCATTTTGCCTGGCATCAAAATTACGTGATATTTTTACTAAATATAGAAAGTTGAAGCATGTTGGTTTGCATTTACTGAAAGGTCCTTGGAAGATTAAATCAACCAGTGAAACTGCTAAAGAGCTTCTTTGTACAATTAATTGCAAGTACTTAACTATCTGTGCTGATGTATACATGAGTAATGATGACTTACTAAGTTATACATACCATCATTGCAAGCAACTGGATCATCTCTGAGAATATTACAGTTTCACCTTACTAATGAGGTGAATGTTAAGGTTTTATGTCAGCTGATCAACATGTGCCAGTTTATAGAGGAGCTGTCACTTGTAACATCTTGCGAAAGATGTGAAGTTGAAGGCGAGGACACAGATGAAATTCATATTAATGAATTATCTCGGTTGAAATGCTTGAGCATCTCTAGTCCCTATAATGTTACAGATGCTCTATATTTACTGTCGCAAAGACTTATATTCTCTGCTACAAATCTAATTACTTTAGAGCTTGAACTTGGTGGACGAAAAGTAACAGAATGGTTGATGGAGATTGCCTCAAGAGGGGCTCTTGAATCACTAGAAATCTTTCACATCAATTTACCAAGTTATAAGTTTGATACATTGATAATAAGCAATGTTTGCTTCTGTGTTGTCCATATATTAAGAGCACGATATCAGTTCTCAAACTTGAGAATTATTTCTAGGACTTCATCGTACTTGGCATTCAGAAGTCTATCTTCTAGGTGCTGTTGAGTATATGCTTTAATATGAATGTTATTGAAACTTTTCAATTAAGTCAAGCAATGTGATACTGTACTGTACATTCCGGTGGCGTCTGGGATTTTGTCTTGGAAACAGTTTTAACCCAGTCACCGCATATTTTTGTTTCGCTACTGGTTGCATTTTTCAAGTAAGAACATGAATTACTTTTCCATTGATACCATTCTTAAATTTAGTTCTTAAATATTTTCGTACAGTATTTAAACAATTTGTTTTTGAGTCTATTCTCTAATGAAAAAAATGATCCTGGTAACTTTATACAAAGTTATTAAGTGATCTTAAAGAATAGAATATCATAAATAAAACAAATAGGCATAAGTGCTAAAATATTGTGTTTGTCCACTTTTTATTTATAACAAGTTAATTAATGCGAACAAGCCTGAATGGTCCCCAGGCGTATATGCAATGGAAAACTCCACCCCCAGAAGTGACTCGAAGCCATACAGCCAGGAGCACTATGCAACTGGTGTACAGGAGACCTTAACCACTCGACCATCATGACCGGACAAAAGATGGCTATTTCCCCATCATCCTGCTAGCGCTCTGATGGTATTTTTTCAAATCACCTCATTTTTTCAGGCCATGTGAGCAACACAAATGCGAACAAGCCTGAATGGTCTCCAGGCATATATGCAGCTGAAAACTACCATCATCTTTTGTCCGGTTGTGATGGTCGAGCGGTTAAGGTCTCCTGTACTCCTGTTGCATAGTGCTCCTGGCAGTATGAGTTTGAGTCACTTCTGGGGTGTGGAGTTTTCAGTTGCATAAACGCCTGGGGACCATTCAGGCTTGTTCGCATTTGTGTTGCTCACGTGGCCTCCAAAAATGAGGTGATTTGATAAAATACCATACCCAAGATTACCATCAGAGTGCCGGTGGGATGATGGGGAAATAGCCTCGGCTACCATCATTTTTTATCCGGTCGTGATGGTTGAGCGTTTAAGGTCTCCTGTACACCAGTTGCATAGTGTTTCTGGCAGTATGGGTTCGAGTCACTTCTGGGGGTGTGGAGTTTTCAGTTATACATACATGCATATATATATATATATATATATATATATATATATATATATATATATATATATATATATATATATATATATATATATATATATATGTCGTACCTAGTAGCCAGAATGCACTTCTCGGCCTACTATGCAAGGCCCAATTTGCCTAATAAGCCAAGTTTTCCTGAATTAATATATTTTTTCTATTTTTTTTCTTATGAAATGATAAAGCTACCCATTTCATTATGTATGAGGTCAATTTTTTTTTATTGGAGTTAAAATTAACGTAGCGTAATGACCGAACCTAACCAACCCTACCTAACCTAACCTAACCTATCTTTATAGGTTAGGTTAGGTTAGGTAGCCGAAAAAGTTAGGTTAGGTTAGGTTAGGTAGGTTAGGTAGTCAAAAAACTACTAATTCATGAAAACTTGGCTTATTAGGCAAATTGGGCCTTGCATAGTAGGTTGAGAAGTGCGTTCTGGCTACTAGGTACGACATATATATATATATATATATATATATATATATATATATATATATATATATATATATATATATATATATATATATATATATATATATATATATATATATATATGTCGTACCTAGTAGCCAGAACGCACTTCTCAGCCTACTATAAAAGTCCCGATTTGCCTAATAAGCCAAGTTTTCCTGAAAAAAATATATTTTTTCTAATTTTTTTCTTATGAAATGATAAAGCTACCCATTTCATTATGAATGAGGTCAATTTTTTTTTATTGGAGTTAAAATTAACGTAGATATATGACCGAACCTAACCAACCCTACCTAACCTAACCTAACCTATCTCTATCGGTTAGGTTAGGTTAGGTAGCAGAAAAAGTTAGGTTAGGTTAGGTTAGGTAGGTTAGGTAGTCGAAAAAACAATAATTCATGAAAACTTGGCTTATTAGGCAAATTGGGATGTGCATAGTTGGCTGAAAAGTGCGTTCTGGCTATTAGGTACGACATATATATATATATATATATATATATATATATATATATATATATGTCGTACCTAGTAGCCAGAACTCACTTCTCAGCCTACTATTCAAGGCCCGATTTGCCTAATAAGCCAAGTTTTCCTGAATTATTATATTTACTATAATTTTTTTCTTATGAAATGATAAAGCTACCCTTTTCACTATGTATGAGGTCAATTTTTTTTATTGGAGTTAAAATTAACATAGATATATGACCGAACCTAACCAACCCTACCTAACCTAACCTAACCTATATATATAGGTAAGGTTAGGTTAGGTAGCCAAAAAAAGCTAGGTTAGGTTAGGTTAGGTAGGTTAGGTTGACGAAAAAACATTAATTCATGAAAACTTGGGTTATTAGGCAAATCGGGCCTTGCATAGTAGGCTGAGAAGTGAGTTCTGGCTACTAGGTACGACATATATATATATATATATATATATATATATAATATATATAATATATTTCCATGTACCCAGTATATGGAACCTGTTTTGTTTTATAAGGGTGACTTAGTCATGAACAAGAAGAAGACATTATTATCCTAGAGAGGGAAAGGGAATCATGTTTGAGTGTTGTCAACAGATGGCAGCACATATTGGGCTCAGTGCCTAATATGAGGAGTTGAAGTCCTGAGGATTTGATCACTGAGCACTGTTACAGTATTTGTTATTCTTTTTATGGGAGGGGGGGGGGGGTGCACTTGGAGAAAAGTTGAATAATATAGTGTTGGAAAATGTTTTTTTCAGTGAAAGGGTTAAAAATGGGAGCATTTTGGATATACTGTGGCACCTGGGCACTGGACTGCCTTTGCATTTAGTGCTGAAAAAATAATGTATATGGTACTGCTAAGCAAGAAGAGGATTTACAGTGCTAGATATAATTCTTGAAAGGCAGGATATAAAATATTAATCACCCTGTCATATTTAATGGTTCATGCATTCTATTAAATTGTATATCATAAATAAAAACCAATTACAGTATTATAAATGTTATTTTTTGCCATTTTACACAGAAGGAGGTTCAGGAGTACCCAGAACCCGTACACTTGTAGTGGTCTAGGGCGCGTGCTCGGCCGTACCCAGAACCCACACAATTGTAGTGGTTTAGGGCACGTGCTCAAGAGTACCCAGAACCCACACAATTGTAGTGTTTAGGGCGCGTGCTCGGGAGTACCCAGAACCCGCACAATTATAGTGGTTTAGGGCGCGTGCTCGGGAGTACCCAGAACCCACACGTTTGTAGTGGTCTAGGACGCATGCTCAGGAGTACCCAGAACCCGCACACTTGTACTGGTCTAGGGCGCATGCTCGGGAGTACCCAGAACCCACACACTTGTGGGTTCTGGGGTGCCGGTAGCTGTGTGGATAGCACGGTGGACATGTAATCCTGTGGCCCGGATTTGATTCCCGGTGCCGGCGAAAAACAATGGGCAGAGTTTCTTTTACCCTGATGTCCCTGTTTCCTAGCAGTAAATAGGTACCTGGGAGTTAGACAGCTGTTACGGGCTGCTTCCTGGGTGTGTGTGTGTAAAAAACAAAAAATAGTAGTTAGTAACAGTTGATTGACAGTTGAGAGGCAAGCCGAAAGAGCAAAACTCAACCCCTGCAAGCACAACTAGGTGAATACTTGTACTGGTCTACGGCGAGTGCTCAAGAGTACCCAGAACCCACACACTTGTAGTGGTCTAGGGCGTGTGCTCGGGAGTACCCAGAACCCTCACACTTGTAGTGGTCTACGGCACGTGCTCAGGAGTACCTAGAACCCGCACATAGAGAACCACTCTGTAAACAGATTGGTAGACGGTTGGAAAAAGTTAGGTGAGAAGGTGGTGGAGGCCAAAACCGTCAGTAATTTCAGTGTTATATGACAAAGAGTGTTGGGAAGACGGGACACCACAAGCGTAGCTCTCATCCTATAACTACACTTAGGTAATTACTGTACTTGTAGTGGTCTAGGGTGCGTGCTTGGGAGTACCCAGTGAGCGGGTTCGAATCCTTCTTATGGCTCCAACTGATTTTTCTCATGTTCTGTGTAATTGTAAAATTCAGACTGCAGTATATTAGATATGCTGAAGTTTTTTGAGGAGTAACTTAAATTTGAATTTATTTATTTATATACAAGAAGGTACATTGGGTTGTGAGAGTTTGAGCATTACATTCTTGCAAAGTCATTAACACAAAAGCATTTTGGGCAGAGCAATGTGAAGATGTTAAATGCAGACCTATGAGGTGCTGTAATATTTGGATACAGGATTGTGTGGGGACTGTTTAATGGAAACAGGATATATTAAACTAGTATAACTGGCTTTTTACAAGTAAGGAAATAATGAAGTTTCATTTTGTGTGCAAGTAGTGCAGCACCCCATAAGCCTGTGTCCATATTGTACAGTGCACCATAATCTTGCATGTAACATATTCACAATTAAACTCCAAGGATGTGAGTTTGATCCCCTCACATGGCCTTAGTATTTTCTTGGACCTCTCCCATTGTGCAGAAACAAATGTACACCTATTTTTAATTATTGAGTCCTGCATAGCCTATTATCTACAAGCAATACTGTTTGATTAGTCTATGTTTTATACACAAGTTTACACCTTTAATTTTGCACACCAATTTAAATTAGAGGCTTCTTCATAGCCTCTGTACTCTCTGTTCATTATGGTCAAGCCATCCTGTATAATTTGTTTATTTGTGCATTATGCTACTGAATTTTACTCCACAGGTATTACTTAGTTATTTCACGTTCAATTATGTCATGCTTATTTGTTTATAAGTGCTATTTTCTTGATGATAAATGCAAGATATGTTTACTACTTTCATTTATTAAGGAAAAAAAATCTCCATGTGTTTTGCTTGATCTCAGAAATAAATGTGTATCCAAGATGCATCAATTTCTGAGACAAGCAGGGAATGATACCAACATCCTAGTGTGGGTGCTGGTTTCCACACCCCTACTCCCCAGATCATTGTATAAAGTGCCCTCGAGTCATTACCCTTCATTCTCCCTTACTCGGCCCTCTCCTCTGAACACCTGGCAAATTGCCCTGTGCTATAGCTGTCAGCCCGTTAGGCCTGTGTGTTGTTAACCCTCGACGGGAAGGGGTTGGACAAGACCCACCCCAACCCCTTGTAGCACATTTATGTCTATATGTCATACTGTATATACAGTGTATATATATATATATATATATATATATATATATATATATATATATATATATATATATATATATATATATATATATATATATATATAAATATGTCGTACCTAGTATCCAGAACGCACTTCTCAGCCTACTATGCAAGGCCCGATTTGCCTAATAAGCCAAGTTATCATGAATTAATTGTTTTTCGACTACCTAACCTAACCAAACATAACTTTTTTGGCTACCTAACCTAACCTAACCTATAAAGATAGGTTTGGTTAGGATAGGTAGGGTTGGTTAGGTTCGGTGATATATCTACGTTAATTTCAACACTAATAAAAAAAAAATGACCTCATACATAATGAAATGGGTAGTTTTTTCATTTCATAAACAAAAAATTAGAGAAAATATATTAATTCATGAAAACTTGGCTTATTAGGCAAATCGGGCCTTGCATAGTAGGCCGCGAAGTGCGTTCTGGCTACTAGGTACGACATATATATATATATATATATATATATATATATATATATATATATATATGTCGTACCTAATAGCCAGAACGCACTTCTCAGCCTACTATGCAAGGCCCGATTTGCTTAATAAGCCAAATTTTCATGAATTAATTTTTTTTCGACTACCTAACTTACCTAACGTAACCTAACCTAACTTTTTGGGCTACACAACCTAACCTAACCTATAAAGATAGGTTAGGTTAGGTTAGGTAGGGTTGGTTAGGTTCGGTCATATATCTACGTTAATTTTAACTCCAATAAAAAAAAATTGACCTCATACGTAATGAAATGGGTAGCTTTATCATTTCATAAACAAAAAATTAGAGAAAATATATTAATTCATGAAAACTTGGCTTATTAGGCAAATCGGGCCTTGCATAGTAGGCCGAGAAGTGCGTTCTGGCTACTAGGTACGACATATATATATATATATATATATATATATATATATATATATATATATATATATGTCGTACCTAGTAGCCAGAACTCACTTCTCAGCCTACTATTCAAGGCCCGATTTGCCTAATAAGCCAAGTTTTCCTGAATTAATATATTTACTATAATTTTTTTCTTATGAAATGATAAAGCAACCCTTTTCTCTATGTATGAGGTCAATTTTTTTTTATTGGAGTTAAAATTAACGTAGATATATGACCGAACCTAACCAACCCTACCTAACCTAACCTAACCTATATTTATAGGTAAGGTTAGGTTAGGTAGCCAAAAAAAGCTAGGTTAGGTTAGGTTAGGTAGGTTAGGTAGACGAAAAAACATTAATTCATGAAAACTTGGCTTATTAGGCAAATTGGGCCCTGAATAGTAGGCTGAGAAGTGCGTTCTGGCTATTAGGTACGACATATATATATATATATATATATATATATATATATATATATATATGTCGTACCTAGTAGCCAGAACTCACTTCTCAGCCTACTATTCAAGGCCCGATTTGCCTAATAAGCCAAGTTTTCATGAATTAATATATTTACTATAATTTTTTTCTTATGAAATGATAAAGCAACCCTTTTCTCTATGTATGAGGTCAATTTTTTTTTATTGGAGTTAAAATTAACGTAGATATATGACCGAACCTAACCAACCCTACCTAACCTAACCTAACCTATATTTATAGGTAAGGTTAGGTTAGGTAGCCAAAAAAAGCTAGGTTAGGTTAGGTTAGGTAGGTTAGGTAGACGAAAAAACATTAATTCATGAAAACTTGGCTTATTAGGCAAATCGGGCCTTGAATAGTAGGCTGAGAAGTGCGTTCTGGCTATTAGGTACGACATATATATATATATATATATATATATATATATATATATATATATATATATATATATATATGTCGTACCTAGTAGCCAGAACGTACTTCTCAGCCTACTATGCAAGGCCCGATTTGCCTAATAAGCCAAGTTTTCATGAATTAATTGTTTTTCGACTACCTAACCTAACTTTTTCGGCTACCTAACCTAACCTAACCTATAAAGATAGGTTAGGTTAAGTTAGGTAGGGTTGGTTTAGTTCAGTCATATATCTATGTTAATTTTAACTCCAATAAAAAAAAATTGACCTCATACATAATGAAATGGGTAGCTTTATCATTTGATAAGAAAAAAAAATACAGAAAATATATTAATTCAGGAAAACTTGGCTTATTAGGCAAATCGGGCCTAATATTTCGAAGGGGGTTCGATGCAGTCCTTGGCTCTTTTGGGTTGGTCGCTTCGGGTGACTCGTCTGCTGAGTTCTCGGGGTTTGGTTCTCCTGGTGGAATTCCTTTCCTTTCCACAGAATGGACGATCGATGCCGATTCTTTCAGTTGGCTCTGCCAGACGTTCGGGCACCCGGAGGTGGACCTCTTCGCGTCGGTGTGATCAAGGCGTCTTCTGGTATATATGGCGCCCTTCCCCGACCACGAGGCTGTCGGGATCGACGCCTTTCTGCAGGACTGGTCTAGGTGGGGGTTCCTGTACCTCTTTCCTCCGGTTCAGCTGTTGCTCCAGGTCCTGGCTTGCTTGGAAACTTGCTAGGGGCGAGTTGTCCTCTTGGCCCTGTGGTGGCCGGCCCAGCTTTGGTTTCAGGTGCTGCTTGCCCAGTGTCCGAACCCGGGGGTTTTTCCGCAGCTCCACCTCTTCCAGAAGATCGGCCCGGTCTGTTACGAGCTTGGTTCGCTCTTCTCCTCGAGTCCTTGTATTTGGTATTTTTGACTCGAGTTTATCACCATTTGTATGGTGATCAGGTGGCTTCGTCGATGGTATCCCACCTGTGGGCTTCGTCTTGGCATTAGTATGAAGTTTCCTGGCGGTCCTTCCGTTTCTTTCTGACTCTTCGTCATTGTACTTCGCTTTCGGTTCGGGTGATGGTGTCCTTTCTCTCATGGTTATTCCAGGACCGTCATCTTATGCGGAATACTGTCGCCTCATATCGTGCGGTGCTGGCGGAGCCGCTTCAGCTCGCTTTTGGTATAGATGTTACTTCTGCGCCATTTCGCAAGCTGTCTCGTGCGTTGTTTCACTTCCGGCCAGCTCATGCGCTGCCTGAGCCGTCCAGGTCTTTGGACAGAGTGCTCTCCTATCTTTCTTCTCCTCGGTTTGTTGTGGCCCCTTCGGTTCAGGATTGTTTTTCGAAGGCTCTTTTTTTTCCTGTTGGCATTGGCCCCCAAGGGTTGGGTCGGGGAGTTTCATGCTCTCCTCTGGCACAGGAGTTTCTGCTCTTTCGGTCCGGCAGATAGGTTGTTCGTCTGCAGCCGTCTCCTTTATTTCTTGCGAAGAATGAGACTGCTGCTTTCCGGAGGGGTCCTTGGGTTATTGATGCTTGGTTGGTCAGGCCAGGGGTGCATCATGTTTTGTGTCCGGTTGGGGCTCTCCGCCATTATTTGCGCGCCACGGCTTCTGTGTTCTTGGACGTACTTTGGGTTGATCCGGTTTCCCTTCTTCCCTGTTTGTGGGTACGGGTCTCTCAGATTGTCCGCAGGGTTATTAAGCCTAGCCAGCCTGCGGTCTATCCCCGTGCCCATGACGTTCGTTAGTTCGCTGCTCTTGCCGTCATTTTTGGGAACATGTCCTGGGTTGACATTCGGGCACGGGGTTTTTGGCGGTTGAACAGGGTCCTGGCTGCACGCTACCTCATGAACGTTCCCGGGCCTAGTCGGGCCTGTGTTGCTTTTGGTCGGCGTCTGCAGCCTGTCTCGACTTCGAGTTGAGGTGTGGAGCACTGACCGCCTCCCGGGTAAGTCCCCTTTTTCCTCAGTCTTTGGTGAAATAGTTCCAGGGAGCCATAAGGGCTCCCCCCAGAAAACCAGCGTTGAATGTAATAAAACGTAATTTTCTGGGTGAGTCCCGGAGGCTCCCCAGCAACCCTCCCTCCTTCCAGTCGACAGTTTTCACGTCTTTTGATAGCTAGTCTCGGAATTGGAGGTTTGGATCGCCGGCGCGGTTCTGGGGCTCCCCTTTCCCCCTCCCAAGGAGGGGGGAGCTGCGCAGACATGCGGCGCAGCTCGTGTGACGTCATGCTTGTTTGCTCTTTTCCCTTGGGGGAGTTCTGTCCACTTGTTTTGTTATTTTTATTGGTTTCACCAGAATAGGGGTTTGTTTCGAGGCGCTTACCTTTCTGGGTGCCTGTCTGGGTCGATGGCAGATATAGAATGTTCCAAAATCTCATGTGCATTTCTATAGGCCATTGCTCATTGTGCTTCTCTGAAGGGGCCAGGTTCTGGCCGTGGTTCCCGGTAGGCCTAGAACTCCACCCACATCGACTGATGCCAAAAGTTAGGACTATCCCTATCAGCCTGGATAGCTCCGGGGAGCCTCTGGGACTCGCACAGAAAATGACGCTTCATTACATTCAGCACTGGTTTTTTCGGGTACTGTATCATATTACTATAGTACAGGTACAAAATTCTGTAATTGGTGTCCATATCAACAGGTACGTTTATCCCATGACTCGCTACGTGGATGAAGACCACATAGCCATCAAGCCAATGTCTCGCGAGTTCTTTGAAATCATCGACACCATACTCAACTCCGAATATTATACTCCCAATCCTCACGATGCGTGCATCCTCGTTCCTCCAGTAGACACATTGAATGAAAATAACCTGAGGAAGGATAAGATCGCTCAGACACTGGCCATGCTTCCTTAGTAAGTGAACTTTGCTTTTATCACTATTCAGTGCCAATATGTGTTTTCTTAGCACCATTAAAAAGACCATGTAACATGAACACTTCATTATCATACAAAATCTTATTTTGACACCATCTTCTGTTAATGAAATACAGTACTTGCCACCATCTTGGCTGTCATTTCTTTGAGAATGTATAAATATTGCTGCTGGTTACCATTGGCTGTTTACAAAAATATACTTGACTATGACAGTAAATGTTGGTGGAAAGCCTGAATATAGTGAACTAAGGAATTTACAGCATTGCAATAAGGAGAGGCATTAAGAGTTTATAAGGTTAACGGAGAGATGAAGGAAGTGATGTGATGTTCCATTGAGTTTGGATGGGTACAAATAGGGGTTGCTGTACATAAGCCAATTGCCCTTTTGCATTGTTATGTTCTCTTGCGTGTGGATTGTCGAAGGGCATAGCCATTTGAGTGTAGGGTCAGCCGTGTGTCATGGATTGTGTTCGGGAGGAGCATTTCTTTCCAGTTGATGCTCTATTTTTACTCTAGGAAAAAATCTGATTATTATTTGAGTGTGGAAACAAGCAAAAATATATATTCATAATTTTTAGTAAGAAAAGTGATACCAAACTTCATGAAAGATAAAAACAAAAATTTAATTCGTTTAAAATTTGGATGGGGTTCAGAATGCTACTGAGCTGAATTTCAAGGTTATACTGTTCAGTATGTAGTAATTGGGTCTTGTACTGTACTTATTTTAACCCATGATTAAATTTTAGATTTTTTCCATTATTTTTTATATTTTTTATATTATGTAAGGTCTTTCATGTCTGGTAGACAGTTCTAGTTAAAGCGTATACAACCAAAATGCAGATGCCAATATATATAATGACAAATATTTTAAAACTGCAGTACAGTAGTGTAATTACAAAGATACACCCAACATTACAAAGGCTGCTTACCAAATGTTAGCGAGAGGTAAACTAATGTGTTTTTGGCTAACTTTTGAGCCAGTACAGTAATTGCTTGAGGCCAAGACAGAAATGGTTGGGCACATTTTCTTTCACCTAATGCCCTAGTAGTAAGTATACCCGAGAGTCGAGCAACTGTTGTGGGTTGCATCGAGGGGGAAGGTCAGTATATTTATATACATACACAGGCTTTCTATCCCCAACAACATGAATTATTATATACATTAAAGCCATGTACACGCTCCACTAGTTTAGACTGTAATTTGCTTAGCTAATTGAATTTTTGGGTTCAGTTCCTGAACCTATTATATGCCTTTATAATTTTGGGAATAGGTTTGGGATGCATAATAATAAATGAACTAAACTAGAGTGCAGTCATATTGATTTTTTTTATACTGTTGAATATAATTTTGGTTATATTCCACAGCTGGTCAGAGGGTGAAAACCATCTCCTCTTCACCATGTTGCCGGGAACACCTCCAATATTTGACACAACACTGAACTTGGCACGTGGCAAGGCACTCATGGCTGGCAGAGGATTTTCCTCGTTTACATATCGTCGGGGATATGACGTCTCCCTACCCGTGTATAACCCAGCCCACCAAGACTCCCCTGTAGGAAGAAAGCCAGTGTAAGCCTGGCGATTTCCAAATCATTGGGTTTTCCCTTGTGCCCAAATACAGAAGCGCTACTCTAAGGCTGAGTCGTGATAAACTTATGGAGCAGATGTGTAAATTTGTGGCTCTCAGATAGTGTACTTTTTTTTTTATCAAAGTTGAATATTACAGTAAGCTCTTGATTACATACCTGGTTTTGATTCATTATTAGAGTTGTATCTTTTATGTGTTAAGTTTTGAAGAATATATATTATACTAGGAGGGGTCCCTGGGATAGTCTCTCCTCACACCCCTCCATTCCAACTTTCTTCTTTCCTCCTCTTCCCTCCCCTCATTACCCCTCTTACTCCCCTTTTCTTGCCCTTTCCCTTCTCCTCCTCTTCCCTTTTGTTTCACCCTCATCTCCCTTCCATCTTGAAACAGATTGAAATTTTAATTTATATACTGTATATATAAAGTAAATCATTACAGTGCATGGGTAAGTGGCAGGAATAATGTTAGAGAGAATGGAACACAAATGTTAACCCTTGTGTTGCTCAGGGCTAATTAGCATTTGTCACCCACAGGCATATACCAAAAAAAAAAATTATTTTTTCTTCTAAACCTATTAATTTGTGTTCTCTGATCATGTGAAAAATAATAAAAAAGTCGTAAGTGGCATATATTGCCCGCTATAGGGCGGGGAAGTCTGGCAAAAAACAGGCGCTGACTCAGCGTGCGTCCTAGATGGTCTGTTGCTCCCAGCTGTCAGGCATGAGTGGCCACAAAGAGATAATTACCTAATTATTTCAATGTCTCTGATTTTTTGTTGTTTTTGCTGTAATATTACTCAATAGTGTGTAGTGTGATATATTTATATAATAAAATGAGTGAATCATCGATGTACTCAAAAATATGGTGTGCATATTGCTGATTCAATTATTATGTTCATCAAACAGTGAACAAATACTTTGTCGGTTATTACACTATATACACAGGATATATGTATCTGCATGTTTTGTTCACCATAACGAACCACTAAGTTGGTATTGTGAGTCAAATCAGGATACGAACTTTTCATTGGGATACGAGTTTGTTGATACGCGTACGGCCGACCTAGAGCGTGGTGGCATGGCGATCGCGCCTCAGTTTACCAGTGCCTCACGCCCAGTGACTATCCCGCCTGATTTCTTCACAAGAATTTACAGTTTTTTGTCAGATTTTTGGCCATTTGAGCATAAAAGTTGTTATTGTATATCTCGTCATGGGGTCCCAAGAAAGCCAGTGGTAAGGTTCAAAGCAAGAATCACATGTGAGAATAAGCATAGAGGAAAAGCGAGATCATTCATAAGCATGAAAATGGTACTCGTGTTGTTGAATTAGCTACACAGTACAACAAATCTTCAGGGAAGGAAGAGGAGGCAGTAGAGAATGTGAATGTCCCTTCCTTATTAATTAAGAAAATGTGTGCAATATGGGAAGGACTGCAAAGTTTTGCTGAAAAGAATCACCCAGATAAAGCTGTAGTAGGCCATTGCATTGATCTTTTTAATGACAATGTGATGCCTCACTACAGACAAGTGTTGCAAAGAAGGGAAAAACAATCTTCAATGGAATGTTTCCTTGTGAGAAAAGTGAGAAAATCAAGCCACAACCAACCACAACCAGGATCTAGTTGAGCCACAACCAGGACCTAGTGGAGCCACAACCAGGACCTAGTTGAGCCACAACCAGGACCTAGTGGTATGCAGACAAAATGTGCCAGAGAGTGCACCCCAGAAAAATCATCACTGTCTGATGTTATAATGGAAGGGGACTCCCCTTCCAAACAGCAACACCTCTCTTCCTCCCCTCCTCACCATCTTCCATACGTCAACAGGAGTCATCTGCAAGGGTAAGTAATAACTTGAACATACTTTTATAGTGAAGATTTGGGTGAATTAGGTATAAAATTTACTTTGAAGTGAAGTTTTTGGGGAGTCAGGAATGGATTAATTCATTTCCCATTATTTCTTATGAGGAATTTTGCTTCGGTTTATGAATTTTCGGGTTACGAACCGTCTACAGGAATGGATTAAATTCTTAAACCGAGGTACCCCTGTATTGTATTTATAATAGACCTACAAAAGTGAGGCTCATTAGGAAGTGGTGTTTTAGGTATTACATTAGACGATTGTCTCGGTTTCTCTCTCAACAGCTCACACACGAGAAAATGGCAAAATTATCATTAAGTATTGTATATGATTGTTCTGTATTTCATATTTGCTACTGCAAGCAAGAAGCGCATGAATTTTAAATTGTTTGTGTACACACAACAGGGCGTCCCGTCGCTGGTTTGTGGTATCATCACAGATCAACCTCCATCGAGACTACCGTGAGGATCTGGAGGGCCAGCATAAGAACAAACAGATGCAGCATAATGATTTGTTCATCTTGGACAAGTGTCAGCCCTTCACTAACCTCACAGTCAGGTGTCATGGGTCGAAGATATTTTCCTACCCAGAGGTGCTAAGGGTAAGAGCCTGAGGATGCGCACAAATTATTTCATGTTTGCATTCAGTAAAACATTTTTATTTATACTTATTAGTGGATAATTTTGGATTTTGGATAGCTGGTTACATCCTCTCGTCTAATACATTACATTTGTTAACGAATCAACAATCCCTTAAAAATGCGATATACAGTACTGTATTGGTGAAAGTCAAAGCACTGTAATATTGATGTTTTCTGTTCCTTGGCCATGATAAGTGTGCTTCAGGCCGGGCTCGGGGAGTAGAACAACTCCCAGAGCCTTCGCCAGGTATGCTCCAGATAGGATAAGTGGATTGCTTGGGTTCATTTGTTTCTGGTAAGTTTTTTTTTTTTTTTTTTTTTTTTTTTTTTTTTTTTTTTTTAGCAAATGTAGAGAACAGACTGGGTTTACTTGCTCTAGAATGTAAAACAGCTTTTGTATGTTACTTGTAAGAAGCCTGTTCATGAAATTAATGAATGGTGATACCTGCTTGATGGGGGTTCTGGGAGTTGTTCTACTCCCCAGGCCTGGCCTGAGGCCATGCTTGACTTGTGAGAGTTTGGCTATTATATATTATATAAGTATATTATATAAGGCTATTATATAATATATAAAAGATTAATGACAATGACACATGCCAGTTAATTTGTAAAAATAAGGATGAAGGAATAAAGAGCATAAGGAATGAGAGACTATAAATGCTAGAAAAGTGGGGGTTTCCCCCTCCAATATCTCTCTCAAGTAGTATTAAGCAATCAGTGAAGTAGATTTAGCTTTAATCTTCAAGACATGAAAAAATATATAGATTTAATTATAAAAGAATAAAATATATTAAATATATCTCGCTACAATTCTGGAGAATTTTAAAAGTGAGCATGAGCAAGGGGATGAAAAATAAACTTATATTTGTGTAAAAGGAAGATCATTGAAGAGACATGAAAATACATTGAATCATTGAGCAGTTATTGTAATTTTGTTCATTAAATTAACCATGTGTTTGCTACTAACAAATTTGCATAAGGTGGAAATTTAAAAAAAAAAAAAGGCACTTAATGTAATGAAATGATTCTTTCTGGAGGAGCCTCAGTGGTTCCATGTAGCTATCTTGCTGATTGCAAATGGAGCAATAGATTGCTCCATTCTAAAAGGTCCTGTTAGTTGAAGAAATTTTGTTTGGTCCACAGGGACTAGAGCCAGAACCTATTCCCCTTATAGAGGGTGGAGTGAGAGTTCTCTACCTCATTGGATAAAAAGCCTCTTGGAAGTTAGCGAAGCTTTAAAGACAGCCGGAAGGTTCACAGAAAATGAAGCCTTGAAACTGCCCAGTAACTCTGCAAATAATTCACACAGAACTAAAACCAGCTTTAAACTCGTTAGTACTGATTAACACCACCAGGTAGCCAAGCCTCGGCCAACAGCTGACTCCCCAGCTTGGTCCAGGAGCTAATGATCAACAACTCCATGATGAAGCAACAATCCTGGAGGGAGGGAGGAGGAAGAATGAGGGAGTCACCAGGGCTTCTCCAGAAAGAGGCATTTCATAATACTGGTATTCTATGGTGATTTTCTGGGGGAGCTCCCCAGTGGCTCCCTGAAGCTAAGAAGAAAAATGGGTCTTCCCAGGGAGGAGGAGAGGCAGGAGACACCATGATGAACAGAATCCAGGCTAGGAAACACTGTCCAAGTAATATAACCAATTGAGATCAGGAACAGTGACTAAATACTGATCCATAAGAATCCTGTTAGAATGCCAAAACCAATGAGCCCAAATATCAACCCAGAACATGTGAGAAGAGACTGCAACCAAAGCCTCATTCTTGTGAATATCTTGGGCGATCAGAACATGATATTTGTGGAGGGTAGACTACAAACTGGCTAGACTTGATGACACTGTGGACAACCTGAGTGTGTGTGAAGTGTGACAACACTTCAAAAACTCCAGATGTGAAGAGCAGAGCAGTTCAAACTAGTGAAGTACCTGTACATCGCTGGGCCAATCTGGTGATAAGAGACTGAGCCAAGGAAAAAAGCTCGGGTTTGGACACAGGACCAGAAGAGCCAGAAACGAAGGCTGGGCTGGGCACCAAAGAACCCAGAAGGATCACCTTCCCCAAGTATGACTCCAGACTGGACAGCACCCTGAGCAACAATTGAATGCGGAAAAGGTAAATGCACCTCGACCAGTCCATTCACAAGGCATCCACCATGAGAGCCTTGTGATTGGAGATTGAGGCCACGTAAGGGAGAAGGTGCTGGTTCCATGCTGATGTGAAGAAGTTCACCTCGGGGCAACTGAACATCTCACAGAGCCAACAGAAGATACAGCATCGATGGTCCATTCCATAGAAATGGGGCAAAAGCAAGATCACCAGTTCACAAGAACATTAGATACACCCCGCATGTGAACACACTGAGAACCAAGCCCAGGGAATCCAGAAGCCAAGTTACTTAAACATCCAGCTCCACAGGGCAATGAAATGAAGCATCTTCCAACAGTTCAAGCAATGAACCATTGGGGAGCAGTCAGAAAGAAGCCGGAGTACAGAGCCTGGAGGAAGCCGTATACTCCTCAGGGCATGCCACACAGCCACAAACTTGTGCCCCTGAAGTAATGGGCCCGACCGCTGATACTGGGCAGCCTGGTGAGCATTGGTCACATAATGGGGGGGATGGCACCTTGGAACTGAACCCCGACAAACCCAAAGGGGAAACTAGAGAAGCAAGAGCTTACTTGAACAATATTACAACACTGGTGATCTGTTATCTTATGTGCAATCAAATCTTCTTAAGCTAACGCCTGAGCGAAAAGGCATTTACGATCAAATAATTCAAACTTTCCATAATGGGTTTGGAGAAATCATTTTAGATGCGTCAGGAGGATCTGTAAACCTTTCTAATTAGATTGATTTTGGCAGCATTTCGATCTTAAAATGGCATTACCTTAGCTCTTGCATCGTCTGGAATAGCTGCGACATTGCTACCAGGTGGAAGAACTGCTACTATGGCTTTGAAATTGCCATTGAACATGCGATTCATTGAAACTTCCACGTGCAACATTTTCAAAGCATCCGGCATGGGAAAAGTATTGCAGAAATGTAAACTTATTGTTTGGGATGAAAGCACAATGGCCCATAAAAAAATCGCTCGAGACTCTTGACCGATCATTGCAAGATTTGCGTGGTAACATCAGACAATTTGGGAATGCATTAATATTACTTGCAGGAGATTTCATGCAAACATTACCTGTAATTCTTAGATCAACACTAGTGGACGAAATAAATGCTTGCCTGAAATACTCTAATTTGTGGCGCCACGTAAAGATGTTAAAATTAACTACAAATATGCATGTCCAACTGCAAAACGACTCATAAGCTGAGATATTCTCACATCATTTTCTGGAAATTGGGAACGGAAACGTGCCGGTTGATCTGACCTCAGGACGAATTTCATTGCCTCATAACTTCTACAATTTAGTGACGTCAAAAGAAGAATTGGTTGAAAAAGTATTTCCAAATATTCAAGCCAATTATAAGAATCACGATTGGCTGAGTGAACAAGCTATTCTTGAGGCCAAGAACAAAGACGTCTAAGAACTTTACAATATTTTTCAGTCTAACGTACAAAGCAAGGCAGTCACAGACAAGTCCGTCGACACTGCGGTGGAAGTAGATGAAGCGATTAATTATCCAACAGAATTTTTTAATTCACTCGATCTGCCAGGAATACCACCACTGCACGAACTTCAATTAAAATTCGGCGTGCCAATTATCATGTTACGAAATATCAACCAGCGAAAGCTTAGCAACGGCACACGGCTTGCAGTAAAAAGTTATTCAGCAACGTCGTAGAAGCAACAATCTTGGCAGGACCTTTCAAAGGTGAAGATGTCCTCATTCCTCACATTCCTATGATTCCAACGGATTTGCCATATCAATTTAAGAGATTGTAATTTCCTAATTTGATTGGCGTTTGCAATCAACATCAACAAAGCTCAGGACCAATCTTTAGAATTGTGCGGTTTAGATCTAGACACTGATTGCTTCTCACATGGACATTTATATATTTCCTGTTCTACAGTCGGCAATCAGATAATCTCAATATCTTCACAGACAGTGGAACAAGAAAAATATGTTATATACACACAAACATTCTGAAATTAAACAAGTTAGTAACATGAATTTTCTGTTTTCTTTCTTTTTCATTTAACCAGAGAGAGCCACAGCAACGCGTGGCAGGTACAGCTTGTATATGTATATGTCGTACCTAGTAGCCAGAACGCACTTCTCAGCCTACTATGCAAGGCCCGATTTGCCTAATAAGCCAAGTTTTCCTGAATTAATATATTTTCTATCATTTTTTTCTTATGAAATGATAAAGCTACCCATTTCATTATGTATGAGGTAATTTTTTTTTTAATTGGAGTTAAAATTAAGGTAGATATATGACCGAACCTAACCAACCCAACCTAACCTAACCTAACCTATCTTTATAGGTGAGGTTAGGTTAGGTAGCCGAAAAAGTTAGGTTAGGTTAGGTTATATATATATATATATATATATATATATATATATATATATATATATATATATATATATATATATATATATATATATATATATATATATATATATATATTATTAAATATGACCGAAAAAGTAAGATTAATAATTCTAACACGAATTTTCTCAATCTTTCGTACATTACGCTTCACTGTTGGAGGTAAATCAAAAATCAATTCTCCAAAATTCATTTTTATTTCTAGTCTGACGCGACACGGGCGCGTTTCGTAAAACTTATTACATTTTCAAAGACTTTAGTTCACAAATACACAACTGATTAGAACTTACGTATCTCCGATTTTATATCTACATTTGAGTGAGGTGGGAGGGGTGATGTGGTATTAACACAAGACAGAACAAGAGGGGATATTAATAGGGTATTAAAAGTATTAACACAAGACAGAACACAAACAATGGGTATTGAATAGAAGTGTTTGTAGAAAGCCTATTGGTCCATATTTCTTGATGCTTCTATATTGGAGCGGAGTCTTGAGGTGGGTAGAATATAGTTGTGCAATAATTGGCTGTTGATTGCTGGTGTTGACTTCTTGATGTGTAGTGCCTCGCAAACGTCAAGCCGCCTGCTATCGCTGTATCTATCGATGATTTTTGTGTTGTTTACTAGGATTTCTCTGGCGATGGTTTGGTTGTGGGAAGAGATTATATGTTCCTTAATGGAGCCCTGTTGCTTATGTATCGTTAAACGCCTAGAAAGAGATGTTGTTGTCTTGCCTATATACTGGGTTTTTTGGAGCTTACAGTCCCCAAGTGGGCATTTGAAGGCATAGACGACGTTAGTCTCTTTTAAAGCGTTCTGTTTTGTGTCTGGAGAGTTTCTCATGAGTAGGCTGGCCGTTTTTCTGGTTTTATAGTAAATCGTCAGTTGTATCCTCTGATTTTTGTCTGTAGGGATAACGTTTCTATTAACAATATCTTTCAGGACCCTTTCCTCCGTTTTATGAGCTGTGGAAAAGAAGTTCCTGTAAAATAGTCTAATAGGGGGTATAGGTGTTGTGTTAGACTATTTTAGACCCCCTATTAGACTATTTTACAGGAACTTCTTTTCCACAGCTCATAAAACGGAGGAAAGGGTCCTGAAAGATATTGTTAATAGAAACGTTATCCCTACAGACAAAAATCAGAGGATACAACTGACGATTTACTATAAAACCAGAAAAACGGCCAGCCTACTCATGAGAAACTCTCCAGACACAAAACAGAACGCTTTAAAAGAGACTAACGTCGTCTATGCCTTCAAATGCCCACTTGGGGACTGTAAGCTCCAAAAAACCCAGTATATAGGCAAGACAACAACATCTCTTTCTAGGCGTTTAACGATGCATAAGCAACAGGGCTCCATTAAGGAACATATAATCTCTTCCCACAACCAAACCATCGCCAGAGAAATCCTAGTAAACAACACAGAAATCATCGATAGATACAGCGATAGCAGGCGGCTTGACGTTTGCGAGGCACTACACATCAAGAAGTCAACACCAGCAATCAACAGCCAATTATTGCACAACTATATTCTACCCACCTCAAGACTCCGCTCCAATATAGAAGCATTAAGAAATATGGACCAATAGGCTTTCTACAAACACTTCTATTCAATACCCATTGTTTGTGTTCTGTCTTGTGTTGATACTTTTAATACCCTATTAATATCCCCTCTTGTTCTGTCTTGTGTTAATACCACATCACCCCTCCCACCTCACTCAAATGTAGATATAAAATCGGAGATACGTAAGTTCTAATCAGTTGTGTATTTGTGAACTAAAGTCTTTGAAAATGTAATAAGTTTTACGAAACGCGCCCGTGTCGCGTCAGACTAGAAATAAAAATGAATTTTGGAGAATTGATTTTTGATTTACCTCCAACAGTGAAGCGTAATGTACGAAAGATTGAGAAAATTCGTGTTAGAATTATTAATCTTACTTTTTCGGTCATATTTAATAATATATGTCTACAGGAAAGACTGCTACCAAAATATACTAATATATATATATATATATATATATATATATATATATATATATATATATATATATATATATATATATATATATATATATATGTCGTACCTAGTAGCCAGAACTCACTTCTCAGCCTACTATGCAAGGCCCGATTTGCCTAATAAGCCAAGTTTTGTGAATTAATTGTTTTTCGACTACCTAACCTACCTAACCTCACCTAACCTAACTTTTTCGGCTACCTAACCTAACCTAACCTATAAGGATAGGTTAGGTTAGGTTAGGTAGGGTTGGTTAGGTTCGGTCATATATCTACTTTAATTTTATCTCAAATAAAAAACAATTGACCTCATACATAATGAAATGGGTAGCTTTATCATTTCATAAGAAAAAAATTAGAGAAAATATATTAATTCAGGAAAACTTGGCTTATTAGGCCTCCTTCAGCTTCAGCTTCAGGCATTTGAGCAGAGTTCTGTGCTGCGTTTCACTTACGAGATGGAAAAGGATGGGAAGCTGCCCTTTCTAGATGTAACAGTCATGAAAAAGGGCGGAGGTTTCCACACTGCAGTCTACACTAAGGAAACAAACATAGAAATGTGCCTAAATGCCAACAGTGACTGCCCAGACAGGTACAAGAGGAGTGTTGTTAACGCATATGTCGACCGTGCTCTCAGCCACAGCTCAGAATGGAAGCAAGTCGACGAAGAACTATGTAGGGTAAGGCAGGTCCTAGTCAATAACGGCTTCTCCAATGGTTTCGTCGAAGACATCATAAGAAGGAAAGTGAAAAGCCATGCAACCTCTGAAGAGACAACTAACACAACACCTATACCCCCTATTAGACTATTTTACAGGAACTTCTTTTCCACAGCTCATAAAACGGAGGAAGGGTCCTGAAAGATATTGTTAATAGAAACGTTATCCCTACAGACAAAAATCAGAGGATACAACTGACGATTTACTATAAAACCAGAAAAACGGCCAGCCTACTCATGAGAAACTCTCCAGACACAAAGCAGAACGCATTAGAAGAGACTAACGTCGTCTATGCCTTCAAATGCCCACTTGGGGACTGTAAGCTCCAAAAAACCCAGTATATAGGCAAGACAACAACATCTCTTACTAGGCGTTTAACGATGCATAAGCAACAGGGCTCCATTAAGGAACATATAATCTCTTCCCACAACCAAACCATCGCCAGAGAAATCCTAGTAAACAACACAGAAATCATCGATAGATACAGCGATAGCAGGCGGCTTGACGTTTGCGAGGCACTACACATCAAGAAGTCAACACCAGCAATCAACAGCCAATTATTGCACAACTATATTCTACCCACCTCAAGACTCCACTCCAATATAGAAGCATCAAGAAATGTGGACCAATAGGCTTTCTACAAACACTTCTATTCAATATCCATTGTTTCGTGTTCTGTCTTGTGTTGATGAAATTAATACCCTATTAATACTCATGTTCTGTCTTGTGTTGATGAAATTAATACCCTATTAATACCACATTTTGTTCTGTCTTGTGTTAATGCCACATCACCCCTTCCACCTCACACAAATGTAGATATAAAATCGGAGATACGTAAGTTCTATTCAGTTGTGTATTTGTGAACTAAAGTCTTTGAAAATGTAATAAGTTTTACGAAACGCGCCCGTGTCGCGTCAAACTAGAAATAAAAATGAATTTTGGAGAATTGATTTTTGATTTACCTCCAACAGTGAAGCGTAATGTACGAAAGATTGAGAAAATTCGTGTTAGAATTATTAATCTTACTTTTTCGGTCATATTTAATAATATATATATATATATATATATATATATATATATATATATATATATATATATATATATATATATATATATATATATATATATATATATATATATATATATATGTCGTACCTAGTAGCCAGAACGCACTTCTCAGCCTACTATGCAAGGCCCGATTTGCCTAATAAGCCAAGTTTTCATGAATTAATTGTTTTTCGACTACCTAACCTAACCTAACCTAACTTTTTCGGCTACCTAACCTAACCTAACCTATAAAGATAGGTTAGGTTAGGTTAGGTAGGGTTGGTTAGGTTCGGTCATATATCTACGTTAATTTTAACTCCAATAAAAAAAATTGACCTCATCCATAAGGAAATGGATAGCTTTATCATTTCATAAGAAAAAAATTAGGGAAAATATATTAATTCAGGAAAACTTGGCTTATTAGGCAAATCGGGCCTTGCAAAGTAGGCCGAGAAGTGCGTTCTGGCTACTAGGTACGACATATATATATATATATATATATATATACATATATATATATATATATATATATATATATATATATATATATATATATATATATATATATATATATATATATATATATATATGTCGTACCTAGTAGCCAGAACGCACTTCTCAGCCTACTATGCAAGGCCTGATTTGCCTAATAAGCCAAGTTTTCCTGAATTAATAAATTTTCTCTATTTTTTATCTTATGAAATGATAAAACTACCTATTTCATTATGTATGAGGTCAATTTTTTTTATTAGAGTTAAAATTAACGTAGATATATGACCGAACCTAACCAACTCTACCTAACCTAACCTAACCTATCCTTAAAGGTTAGGTTCGGTTAGGTAGCCGAAAAAGTTAGGTTAGGTTAGGTTAGGTAGGTTAGGTGGTCGAAAAATCATTAATTCATGAAAACTTGGCTTATTAGGCAAATCGGGCCTATATATATGTATATATATATATATATGTATATGTATTTGTATATGTATATATATATATATATATATATATATATATATATATATATATATATATATATATATATATATATATACATTTTTTTTTTTATATATGGAAGGGAGTACCACCTCTAGCTGGAAGAAGGGGGACCCATAGCCTCGGAGGAAACCACGCATAACGCATTAGAGGGAATGTTTAGATCCCCTCCACTACAGTTTCTGTGTGCTTTTCTCCTACCACCCCCATCCATTTTTATTTTTTGTGCTTTATTATGCATTTGATGGTTAGAAGATATACATGGGTTGAGACAAAAATAATAATGCAAAAAGGTGCTTAAAAGTTATGGAACATATATATATATACATATATATATATATATATATATATATATATATATATATATATATATATATATATATATATATATATATATATATATATATATATATATATATATATATATATATATATATATTGTGACGGTGTTCCCCCCCTTATATTTCTCCCACGCCTGCAGTAAGAGTCATGTCCACTTTACCCAAGCGTTCTCTACGTCGCAGGCATCAGTTTGATATATGTGGGAGGAAGTAGTGTTCTCGTAGTGCCGAGAAATTCATAAAAGAAGAGTATTTTGGGCTGTGGTTTAGGCCCTTTAGGAAGCCAAGATGGCGCTGGCTCTCCTGTTTCCCCGCCAAAACTGTGTGACGTCAGTGACACCGGATTGGGCACCGACAGCAATGTGGCACAGGGAGCCAATGAAAACCTCCCGTGGCGAATAAGACGTCACGAAGGAAGGGGGGTCCAGTCATCGCGCTGCGCTGGCGCCATCAGTCTAAGACAGCACGTCAAGGAGGTCGGACGTGCGCTGGGGGGTCCTGTCAGTTGGACAGTTTACCCCGACTCCGGAGGATTTACGCATCACCCGTGGTCTGCCAACACCTGTGGGGTCTTCCTTCGTTCATGTGTTGAACCGAAGAAGGAATTGACAGGATATTGAGCAACAAGTGCTCCAGGAACAGGTGTTGTGCAAGAGTGGAGTCTAGGCAGCGACGTATGCGACGGCTGATAGCTCCACAGTGATGACGTAGTTGCTGAACCAATCCTCCATGAGGGAATCAGTCTGACACGACACGTCAAGGTAGTTGGACGTGTGAAGATTGGTCCTGTCAGTTTGACAGTTGATTCCCGCTCCCGTGGATTTTACGCGTCACCCGAAGTCTGCCAGTACTCTGTGAGGTCTTCCTTCGTTCGTGTGTTGAACCAGAGAGGGAACCCAGCAAACAATTTTAGGTTGCCACAACATATCTGGAAAGTATTTGAAAGTATAGGAAACGTTTGTTTTATCGTATCAGATACGATATTGTGTGTGGACTTAAATAGGTTTCCAAAACTTATAACCAAGACATATGTATCTAACACTAATTTGAGATGTTGTGGCAACTTTACACTCCTAACATGAGTCATTCATAATCCATTCATATACCAATATGAATCTCTTATGAAAGGTTTGAGCCAATAATCTGAACCCTTTTCACATCTTTGTGTTTAAAGTTAAATTTCTTGAAATTAAATTATATTTTATATTATATTATTTTTATTATATTTTATATTATATTATTTTTATTATATTTTATATTATATTATTATTTTCAATTTAAATATTAAAACCAATTTAAGGGTAAAAAAAATCTAATAATTTATATTTCTTTTATTATTTACTAACAATTATAATTATTTACTAACGGAGAGAGGGGAGGCTGTACGGCGGAGAGTGGCGGCTGTGGCGGACAGTGGTGGCGGTGGCGGATAGTGGCTGCGGGCGGACAGTGGCGGCGGGCGGACAGTGGCGGCGGCGGGCGGACAGTGGCGGCGGTGGCGGATAGTGGCGGCGGCCGGACAGTGGCGGCGGTGGCGGATAGTGGCGGCGGGCGGACAGTGGCGGCGGGCGGACAGTGGCGGCTGTGGCGGACAGTGGCGGCGGCGGGCGGACAGTGGCGGCGGCGGGCGGACAGTGGTGGCGGCGGGCGGACAGTGGTGGCGGCGGGCGGACAGTGGTGGCGGCGGGCGGACAGTGGAGGCGGCGGGCGGACAGTGGTGGCGGCGGGCGGACAGTGGTGGCGGCGGGCGGACAGTGGTGGCGGCGGGCGGACAGTGGTGGCGGTGGCAGACAGTGGTGGCGGTGGCAGACAGTGGTGGCGGTGGCGGACAGTGCTGGCGGATAGTGGCAGCGGGCGGACAGTGGCGGCGGGCGGACAGTGGCGGCGGTGGCGGATAGTGGCGGCGGGCGGACAGTGGCGTCGGGCGGACAGTGGCGGCGGTGGCGGATAGTGGCGGCGGGCGGACAGTGGCGGCGGGCGGACAGTGGCGGCGGTGGCGGATAGAGGCGGCGGGCGGACAGGACGGCGGCGGGCGGACAGTGGCGGCGGTGGCGGATAGTGGCGGCGGGCGGACAGTGGCGGCGGCGGGCGAACAGTGGCGGCGGCGGGCGGACAGTGGAGGCGGTGGGCGGACAGTGGAGGCGGCGGGCGGACAGTGGAGGAGGCGGGCGGACAGTGGAGGCGGCGGGCGGACAGTGGAGGCGGCGGGCGGACAGTGGAGGCGGCGGGCGGACAGTGGAGGCGGCGGGCGGACAGTGGTGGCGGCGGGCGGACAGTGGTGGCGGCGGGCGGACAGTGGTGGCGGCGGGCGGACAGTGGTGGCGGCGGGCGGACAGTGGTGGCGGCGGGCGGACAGTGGTGACGGCGGGCGGACAGTGGTGGCGGTGGCAGACAGTGGTGGCGGTGGCGGACAGTGGCGGCGGTGGCGGACAGTGACGGCGGTGGCGGACAGTGGCGGCGGTGGCGGACAGTGGCGGACACTGGCGGCTGTGTCTGGCGGTGGTGGCGGGCGGTGGCGGGTGGCGGCGTCTGTGATGAGTGGTGGCGGCTGGCGGTGGTGGGTGGTCGCGGCTGTGGTGGTGGGTGGTGGTGGCGGCGGCGGCGGCTGGTGGTGGTGGGTGGTGGCGGCGGTGGTGGTGGGTGGTGGTGGCGGCGGCGGATGGTGGTGGTGGGTGGTGGCGGCGGGTGGTGGGTGGTGGCGGCTGTGGTGGGTGGTGGCGGGCGGTGGCGGGCGGCGGCTACCTACCTACCTTGAGGTGCTTCCGGGGCTTAGTGTCCCCGCGGCCCGGTCGTCGACCAGGCCTCCTGGCGGCGGCTGTGGTGGGTGGTGACGATCGGCGGTGGGGGGGGGGCTGGTGGCGGCTGGCGGTGGCGGCTTGCGGTGGCGACTGTGGCAACGGGCGGTGACGGCTGATAGCGGGCGGTGGTGGCGGCTGGTGGCAGGTGGTGGTGGCGGTGGTGGCGGCTGGTGGTGGCGGCTGGTGGTGGTGGCAGCTGGTGGCGGTGATGGCGGCTGGTGGTGGTGACAGCTGGTGGCGGTGATGGCGGCTGGTGGTGGTGGCGGCTGGTGGTGGTGGCGGCTGGTGGTGGTGGCAGCTGGTGGCGGCTGGTGGCGGTGATGGCGGCTGGTGGTGGTGGTGGTGGTGGTGATGGCGGCTGGTGGCGGGCGGTGGCGGCTTGTGGCGGCTGGTGGTGGCGGCGGTGGTGGGTGGTGGTGGTGGTGGTGGGTGGTGGTGGTGGCTGTGGTGGGTGGTGGCAGCTGGTGGCGGCTGGTGGCGGTGATGGCGGCTGGTGGTGGTGGTGGTGGTGGTGATGGCGGCTGGTGGCGGGCGGTGGCGGGCGGTGGCGGCTTGTGGCGGCTGGTGGTGGCGGCGGTGGTGGGTGGTGGTGGTGGTGGTGGTGGGTGGTGGTGGTGGCTGTGGTGGGTGGTGGCGGTGGTGTCGGCGGCGGCTGTGGTGGGTGGTGACGGCGGCGGCGGTGATGGGTGGTGGCGGCGGCGGTGGTGGTGGGTGGTGGTGGCGGCGGCGGTGATGGGTGGTGGCGGCGGTGGTGGTGGGTGGTGGTGGCGGCGGCGGCGGCTGGTGGTGGTGGGTGGTGGCGGCGGGTGGCGGTGGTGGGTGGCGGTGGCTGGTGGCGGGTGGCGGCTGGTGGTGGGTGGTGGCGGCAGGTGGTGAGTGGCGGTGGTGGGTGGCGGTGGCTGGCGGCTGGTGGCGGCTGGTGGCGGGTGGTGGCGGGTGGCGGCTGGTGGTGGGTGGTGGCGGGTGGCGGCTGGTGGTGGGTGGTGGCGGGTGGCGGCTGGTGGTGGGTGGCGGGTGGCGGCGGGTGGTGGGTGGTGGCGGCGGGTGGTGAGTGGCGGTGGTGGGTGGCGGTGGCTGGTGGCGGCTGGTGGTGGGTGGTGGCGGGTGGCGGCTGGTGGTGGGTGGCGGCTGGTGGTGGGTGGCGGGTGGCGGCTGGTGGTGGGTGGCGGGTGGCGGCGGGTGGCGGCTGGTGGTGGGTGGCGGGTGGCGGCTGGTGGTGGGTGGTGGCAGGTGGCGGCTGGTGGTGGCTGGTGGCGGGTGGCGGCTGGTGGTGGGTGGTAGCGGCGGGTGGTGAGTGGCGGTGGTGGGTGGCGGTGGCTGGTGGCGGCTGGTGGCGGGTGGTGGCGGGTGGCGGCTGGTGGCGGGTGGTGGCGGGTGGCGGCTGGTGGTGGGTGGTGGCGGGTGGCGGCTGGTGGTGGGTGGTGGCGGGTGGCGGCTGGTGGTGGGTGGTGGCGTGTGGCGGCTGGTGGTGGGTGGTGGCGGCTGGTGGTGGGTGGTGGCAGGTGGCGGCTGGTGGTGGGTGGTGGCGGGTCGCGGCTGGTGGTGGGTGGCGGCTGGTGGTGGGTGGCGGGTGGCGGCTGGTGGTGGGTGGCGTGTGGCGGCTGGTGGTGGGTGGCGGGTGGCGGCGGGTGGCGGCGGGTGGCGGCTGGTGGTGGGTGGTGGTGGGTGGTGGCGGGTGGCGGCTGGCGGTGGGTGGTTGCGGGTGGCGGCTGGTGGTGGGTGGTGGCGGGTGGCGGCGGGTGGCGGCTGGTGGCGGCCAGCTGGGACACAAGCTCCACCACTGAAGGTCTGAGCACAACTAACCATATGTCTCTCTCACGACCAGCCCAGTGTTGCCAGCTCGCGCTCTCAAAATGTTTCCTTCAAAGATTGTATATTATCTTTGAACAACAAGTTTGATTATCAAGGAAATAATGCATATATTATTGTCACATTAATACTGTGCAATATCTTATTACATTCCTGCTAAATAATTATAATTTGAAACAGGACAAAAAATCCAACATATATATAAAAACCAACATTAGAGATCACGAGGCCTAGGCCTCGCCTGTGACCACACATCCTGCCTCCCTGGCCTGCTACTCTCTCACACCTCACACTCTTAACTCTCTCATAATCACTCTCACTCTCTTACTCTGTCACTCTTACTCTCTGTCACTCTTACTCTCTGTCACTCTTACTCTCTGTCACTCTTACTCTCTGTCACTCTTACTATCTGTCACTCTTACTCTGTCACTCTTACTCTCTGTCACTCTTACTCTCTGTCACTCTTACTCTCTGTCACTCTTACTCTCTGTCACTCTTACACTCTGTCACTCTTACACTCTGTCACTCTTACTCTCTGTCACTCTTACTCTCTGTCACTCTTACTCTCTGTCACTCTTACTCTGTCACTCTTACTCTCTGTCACTCTTACTCTCTGTCACTCTTACTCTCTGTCACTCTTACTCTCTGTCACTCTTACTCTCTGTCACTCTTACTCTCTGTCATTCTTACTCTCTGTCATTCTTACTCACTCTCAGTCACCCTTACCTATTCATACTCACTCTCTCACTCTTACTCTCATACTCTTACTCTCAATTACTCTTACTCTCAATCACTCTTACTCCCAATCACTCCTACTCCCAATCACTCTTATTCTCATTCTTACTCTTACTCTCACTCTTACTCTTACTCCCAATCACTCTTACTCCCAATCACTCTTACTCTCAATCACTCTTACTCTCAATCACTCTTACTCTCACTCCTACTCTTACTCCCAATCACTCTTACTCCCAATCACTCTTACTCTCAATCACTCTTACTCTCAATCACTCTTACTCTCAATCACTCTTACTCTCATTCTTACTCTTACTCTTACTCTCAATCACTCTTATTCTCATTCTTACTCCTACTCCCAATCACTCTTACTCTCAATCACTCTTACTCTGTCACTCTTACTCTCTGTCACTCTTACTCTCTGTCACTCTTACTCTCTGTCACTCTTACTCTGTCACTCTTACTTTCTGTCACTCTTACTCTCTGTCACTCTTACTCTCTATCACTCTTACTCTCTATCACTCTTACTCTGTCACTCTTACTAACTCTCAGTCACCCTTACCCATTCATACTCACTCTCTCACTCTTACTCTCATACTCTTACTCTCAATTACTCTTACTCTCAATTACTCTTACTCCCAATCACTCCTACTCCCAATCACTCCTACTCTCAATCACTCCTACTCTCATTCTTACTCTTACTCTTACTCCCAATCACTCTTACTCTCAATCACTCTTATTCTCATTCTTACTCTTACTCACTCTTACTCTCAATCACTCTTATTCTCATTCTTACTCCTACTCTCAGTCTAACTCCTACTCCCAATCACTATTACTCCCAATCACTCTTACTCTCAATCACTCTTACTCCCAATCACTCTTACTCTCAATCACTCTTACTCTCAATCACTCTTACTCTCAATCACTCTTACTCTCAATCACTCTTACTCTCAATCACTCTTACTCTCACTAACTCTCAATCACTCTTACTCTCACTCTAACTCTCAATCACTCTTACTCTCATACTCACCCTTACTCTCAATCACTTTACTCTCACTCTTACTCATTCTGTCACCCTTACTCTCACTCCTACTTACTCCGTCACTCTTACTCACTCTCAGTCACTCTTACTTATACTCACTCTTACTCACACTTACACACTCTCTGGCACTCTCACTCACCTTCAGTCACTCTTACTCACTCTTACCCACTCTCGCTCACTCTTACTCACTCTAGTTAATAAGAACACGCCAATATAAGACAACAAAACGTTTTCAGATTCTTTCTCACCACTTTCCAGCAACTTTTATAATTTATATAAATTATCTTAGGGAATAATACATAAATTATATATTTAAACATGATATTAGTGTTTAGTGGAATGCATAAGGAGTCAAATTGTGTTAAAAAGAGCGATTTTTAGAAAATTTGGAAAACTACTTTTTTCTGTTCATATTATAACTAAATGGATTTTAAAGGTTTCACTCAGCCAATATATATCATTCACAATTTATTAATGAATTTTACAAAAAAACACCATAAATTTTATATTTAAACATGTAAAAACTATTTGTTTTACATTTGGAAGAAAATAATTGTAGAAAAACAATTTATAATTAAACCTTTGTGTTTGGATTTTTTGAGTAAAAGTTTCTCAAAGGCTCTCCTGAACCATTCTCAATGCAAATCATTCCCACACCTATGGGAAGAGATAGGCGAACGTTGTGTAGATGATTTGTGTTTGCTGGGAATCGACGGATATTGAGCAACAAGTGCTCCAGGACAGGTACTGTGCAAGAAGAAGTGAAGTCTGTGCAGTGACGTATACGACGTCTGAGGCAGTTCACCCGTTTGTGACGGCGTAGTGGCTGAACCGAGCCACTGGGAAGCAGAGGAAGAAGAGAACTATTCGGGAATCCGAACGACTGCAGCCGAGACGTAGGCAGGCAGCCGTAGCTGGGAGGAGAAGTTGACGGCCGGGAGACCGACTCCAACCCTACAAGAAGTCGAGGAGGAGCACGGACCTGCTGGGAAAAGGCACGGAGACGACGCGCTTACGGTGGGACATTGATTGAGTTCCTGGAGGACACGACAGTGTGTGTGTGGGGGCGTTCCCGACACGAGGCAGGAGCCAGGACCAGGAGCTACAACTCAACTCTCATCGAAGGATAGGTGGAAGTAGGTGATTATAGTTTCCCTCCCAATTCCCCTTTAGTCAGCTATATTATTTAGTCTGAGTATTTTGTATGTAGTAAGCAAGGCTCAACTATGTCACAGTAAGGCACTAGTGTGCAGAGTGGTAATATAAAGAGTACTCACGATATCTATGATTATTATTGGGGTGTACAGGCACCCGGAGTAATTGATGAATTTACTGTGTGGATAATGTCTTTCATGAGACTTTAAAGTGATCATATGGTGAGAGAAAATATATATATTATTATGCCAGTATTTGGAAGTTAGGCTATGTGCCCAGTAACTATGTTATTACCATTATTGATGTCTGATTCATCTATATATATATATATATATGTCTATGCTCGTGTATTGAATAATCATTCATGTGTGCAGTGATTAATTGTGTTATCGCCTACGAAAGGAAATACTGAGAACTCCAGTGTTAAATACTTCATAAGTTATCATTAAATGAAGGGCAGTGTGTAATACCATGACAGTGAATTATTGTCACATTTAATATACAAATGTTTGATTGAGCCCAAGATCAGTGTAGCGAAGTAATACGTGCTATTGTCGCAAATATTGTGTGTTCGAACTTCTAGTGATCTTTGAGAACTTAAAGAAACAGAGCGCGGGACGCCAGGGAAACAAGCAATAAACATTCGCGCGGGGGTAGTCGCCCAGCTGATCTTGACATTGACGAGAGGGGGAGTGTTGCCAGCTTAGTGAGTGCATATTATACGTGGGAACGAACGACTCCCGCCTGAAACAGCTGATTGCTTATTGATATGACCTTGTGATGTCTTTGAATGAGTTTTAAGTAAAATACAAAATACATTTGTGTTTATGTCATCCCCTCCATATTTCTTGTGGCTATGTAATACCTGAAAGCAGAGAGTGATAGAAGTAAATACTTGCCTGATATCAGATCTATTGAGTGTGTCCTTGCCACTGTTACCACAATTCAACAAATCCACTGATGTGTTACTGGACACCGAAAACACCAGTTGGCGAACTTGTGGTTAATAGTAGAGCCCTATTGTTGGGGCGGGCATACAACAGTTAAGTGAACACGTTGTGTTCCCACTCTTTCTCGATCAGAGGCCGGTTGGGATTGACTGGGATACACTCCTGGCATACAGTGGCGCCGCGAGGATAGAGTGAAGACCCGCAGGGCTACGGTGAGTGACCTTGAGTATACTGTTGCTCACCCGAGTAGAGTGAACCCCGACATTGGCGACCTCGCCAGGATAACAATCGAAATAAAGGTTGCAGTTATGGTACTTGGCAGTGGTATCAGGTACAGGTTATCACTCATAGCACAAGATGGAGGATGATAAAGTAACAAGGTTCATTGACACTAGAGATGAGCAGGTGTTGGAGGAGTGCACCAAGGCCAAGTTACAGGCAGTAGCAGACCATTTTGGGATAAAGCTGAGATCTTCCAGAGTAGGAGAGAGAGGACTGGAGATCATGGCACAGCTCAGGGCACGAGACGAAGCTTTGGGGGAGGAACGGCCACAAACACCTGCCAGTGTGGGAGAACACCTGAGCATTGGTGGAAGCAGCAGGGGATCCAGCGGCAGCAGGCGCAGCCTCAGACTGGAGATAATGAAGCTGCAGCTGGAAGCACAGCAGCGCAAAGAAGAGCGAGAGGCACAGCAGCGCAAAGAAGAGCGGGAAGCAGAAGCACAGCTGAAGCGTGAAGAGCGAGAAGCACAGCTGAAGCGTGAAGAGCGAGAAGCACAGCTGCACAGGGAAGAACAAGAGCGAGAAGCACAGCTGTGCAGGAAAGAACAAGAGCGAGAAGCACAGCTGAAACAGCACGAGATAGAAGTTAGGCTGAGACAGCAGGAGATAGAAGCTAACAAGCAGGTGGAGCTGAAGCGAGCTGAACTAGGACTAGGTGCACCTGCTCCGCCGCAACGGGAAGATTGCCGAGTGAGGGAGCGAGATCTGCCGGTCTTTATACCAAATGAAGCTAAAGGTTTCTTCGACCACTTCGAGAAGATCGCTACCTTGAAGAAGTGGCCGAGGGCGGAGTGGGCGGAGTTGGTTCAGAGTAGGCTCACCGGTGAAGCTCGTGAAGCCTACAACATGCTCGACCTCGGAGAGTGCACCGACTACGATTCTGTAAAGAGAGCTGTGCTCCATTCTTTCAAGCTCACGCCGGAATGTTACAGGAAGAGATTTAGGGAGTCTACCCGTTTGCCAGGAAAATCTTATGCGGAGACGGCGAGGGACATGGAGAGGAAGTTCCTTAAGTGGCTGGACTCTGAAGGAGCGAGGTCGGCTGAAGAGGTCAAGAGGCTAATGGTCATGGAGAAGTTTATGTCCGTGCTCTCTCCTGAGATCAGGGTTAGAGTAAAGGAGGCGGACATTAAGGACCTGAGAGCCGCAGCCGACAGAGCCGACATGCTGGAAGAAGCCCTGCGACCATACCGTGAGGGACGGCGCCGACAGCCCATACGCTCTGGATATGGCAGAAGATATAGAAGGACGGACGGATGGAGGACAGGAGCAAGTTCTCCTGAGTCCCACCTCTCAAGTGGAGACAGGAGAGGTTCAAAGACTGCTGTGGAGCCGGTAGAGAAGTCCCAAGCTGAGAGCTCAAGAGTTGTTGCCGAAACCGAGGAGTCGATGAATGGCGCGAGGAGGATCCACAGAAGAAGAAGGGTCCGCTGCTACAACTGTGGAATATTCAGACATGTCATGCGGGAATGCAGACACCCTGAGCAGCGGGGGAACATTGCTTTCGTGAGGGTCGAGGACCCGATGGCCGAGTGGGTGCGGGATGAACCCGTACTGAGTGGGGAGAAGAGAGTTCACCCATTCGTGTGTCAGGGAACCGTAAGGATGGGGGACGCAGACCCCATCCCGGTGAAGATATTAAGAGACACTGGGGCAGATTTTACCCTGGTGAGTGAAACCCTGTTCCCCGAGGGTTACGAGAGTTCCAGTGTGGGGATGGCAAGTGTGACCACTGTGGGAGGCCCGGTGAGGATGCCCCTACACCAGGTGACTCTGAATTCTGATTATGGCTGCCAGACCCTTGTGGTGGGGGTCTGTGCATCGATGCCCAAGATGGAGGCACAAGTCATCTTGGGGAATGACGCATGTGGAGGATATGTCCTCCCGAATCTCGCGAAAGGCGAGGAGTGCATAGAGCACTATGAGGAGACAGGCGGAATGTTAGACGCCTGTGGGGACGAGAAAGGAATCGCCACGGCGGCGTTCCCGGTTTATGCTGTGATGCCGAGGCAGTGCGAAGGACACGGAGGGTGTGGATCTGATAGGGCTGACGAGGAGACGTTCGACAGTCCGGAAATCGATCACCTCTTCATGGAACCCGGAGAACGAGTGGAGGGCGAAAGCATCCCGGATGGTGAGATGCAAGTAACCCTCACCAGTTCTCTAGGGGTAGACCGCACTCGTCTCGAAGAGCTGCAGCAGATAGAGTTCCCCGAATTGATTCATGAGGCCAATGAAGGACGTGTTGGTCCTGAGAGGGCCACTCATTGTTACGTACAGGACGGCATGCTGATGAGAGTGTTCTGCACAGAGCAGGGAACTGAGTGTGATGAAGCAGTATGTCCTGCGTTGTTTGCCATGCATAACACAGTGGTGGAATCGTTAGGTTTCTCATCTTTCCAGCTGGTGTATGGACAGGGGGTGCAAGGTCCTCTGTCCATGCTGAAGGAACAATGGACATCAGGAGTGACCGTGGGAACGGTCGACGGATACGTAAGGAGCATCTCGCATTGGCGGCAGGAATACTGGTTGGAAATTAAATTCATCCGATGGAAAGACAACGTGGTAGCAGATGCCCTGTCCTGTATGCACTAACCAGACATGACTCTTATTTTAAGGGGAGGGGTATGTGACGGTGTTCCCCCCCTTATATTTCTCCCACGCCTGCAGTAAGAGTCATGTCCACTTTACCCAAGCGTTCTCTACGTCGCAGGCATCAGTTTGATATATGTGGGAGGAAGTAGTGTTCTCGTAGTGCCGAGAAATTCATAAAAGAAGAGTATTTTGGGCTGTGGTTTAGGCCCTTTAGGAAGCCAAGATTGCGCTGGCTCTCCTGTTTCCCCGCCAAAACTGTGTGACGTCAGTGACACCGGATTGGGCACCGACAGCAATGTGGCACAGGGAGCCAATGAAAACCTCCCGTGGCGAATATGACGTCACGAAGGAAGGGGGGTCCGGTCATCGCGCTGCGCTGGCGCCATCAGTCTAAGACAGCACGTCAAGGAGGTCGGACGTGCGCTGGGGGGTCCTTTCAGTTGGACAGTTTACCCCGACTTCGGAGGATTTACGCATCACCCGTGGTCTGCCAACACCTGTGGGGTCTTCCTTCGTTCATGTGTTGAACCGAAGAAGGAATTGACAGGATATTGAGCAACAAGTGCTCCAGGAACAGGTGTTGTGCAAGAGTGGAGTCTAGGCAGCGACGTATGCGACGGCTGATAGCTCCACAGTGATGACGTAGTTGCTGAACCAATCCTCCGTGAGGGAATCAGTCTGACATGACCCGTCAAGGTAGTTGGACGTGCGAAGATTGGTCCTGTCAGTTTGACAGTTGATTCCCGCTCCCGTGGATTTTACGCGTCACCCGAAGTCTGCCAGTACTCTGTGAGGTCTTCCTTCGTTCGTGTGTTGAACCAGAGAGGGAATCGACAGATATTGAGCAACAAGTGCTCCAGGACAGGTACTGTGCAAGAAGAAGTGAAGTCTGTGCAGTGACGTATACGACGTCTGAGGCAGTTCACCCGTTTGTGACAGCGTAGTGGCTGAACCGAGCCACTGGGAAGCAGAGGAAGAAGAGAACTATTCGGGAATCCGAACGACTGCAGCCGAGACGTAGGCGGGCAGCCGTAGCTGGGAGGAGAAGTTGACGGCCGGGAGACCGACTCCAACCCTACAAGAAGTCGAGGAGGAGCACGGACCTGCTGGGAAAAGGCACAGAGATGACGCGCTTACGGTGGGACATTGATTGAGTTCCTTGAGGACACGACAGTGTGTGTATGGGGGCGTTCCCGACACGAGGCAGGAGCCAGGACCAGGAGCTACAACTCAACTCTCATCGAAGGATAGGTGGAAGTAGGTGATTCTAGTTTCCCTCCCTATTCCCCTTTAGTCAGCTATATTATTTAGTCTGAGTATTTTGTATGTCGTGAGCAAGGCTCACCTATGTCAAGGTAAGGCACCAGTGTGCAGAGTGGTACTATAAAGAGTACTCACGATATCTATGATTATTAGTGGGGTGTACAGGCACCCGGAGTAATTGATGAATTTACTGTGTGGATAATGTCTTTCATGAGACTTTAAAGTGATCATATAGTGAGAGAAAATATATATATTATTATGCCAGTATTTGGAAGTTAGGCTATGTGCCCAGTAACTATGTTATTACCATTATTGATGTCTGATTCATCTATATATATATATATATATATATATGTCTATGCTCGTGTATTGAATAATCATTCATGTGTGCAGTGATTAATTGTGGTATCGCCCACAAAAGGAAACACTGAGAACTCCAGTGTTAAATACTTCATAAGTTATCATTAAATGAAGGGCAGTGTGTAATACCATGAAAGTGAATTATTGTCACATTTAATATAGAAATGTTTGATTGAGCCCAAGATCAGTGTAGCGAAGTAATACGTGCTATTGTCGCAAATATTGTGTGTTCGAACTTCTAGTGATCTTTGAGAACTTAAAGAAACAGAGCGCGGGACGCCAGGGAAACAAGCAATAAACATTCGCGTGGGGGTAGTCGCCCAGCTGATTTTGACATTGACGAGAGGGGGAGTGTTGCCAGCTTAGTGAGTGCATATTATACGTGGGAACGAATGACTCCCGCCTGAAACAGCTGATTGCTTATTGATATGACCTTGTGATGTCTTTGAATGAGTTTTAAGTAAAATACAAAATACATTTGTGTTTATATCATCCCCTCCATATTTCTTGTGGCTATGTAATACCTGAAAGCAGAGAGCGATAGAAGTAAATACCTGCCTGATATCAGATCTATTGAGTGTGTCCTTGCCACTGTTACCACAATTCAACAAATCCACTGATGTGTTACTGGACACCGAAAACACCAGTTGGCGACCTTGTGGTTAATAGTAGAGCCCTATTGTTGGGGCGGGCATACAACAGTTAAGTGAACACGTTGTGTTCCCACTCTTTCTCGATCAGAGGCCGGTTGGGATTGACTGGGATACTCTCCTGGCGTACAGTGGCGCCGCGAGGATGGAGTGAAGACCCGCAGGGCTACGGTGAGTGACCTTGAGTATACTCTTGCTCACCCGAGTAGAGTGAACCCCGACAATATATATATATATATATATATATATATATATATATATATATATATATATATATATATATATATATATATATATATATATTGTTGGGGGTTTCACCTCTCTATTATTCTCTACCCTTACTCTGGGGTAAGCAATAGTTATGCTCAAGGTTACTCACCGTAGCCCTGCGGGTCTTCCCTCGATCCTCACGGCGCCACTGCACGCCAGGAGAGTCTCCCAGTCAATCTTAACGGCCTCTTATTAAGAAAGAGTGAGAACACGACTCGATCACATCGACTGTCGTGTGCCCTCCCCAACAATAGGGCTCTACGGTTAAACACAAGATCGCCAACTGGTGTTTAAGGTGGCCAGTAACACCCTCAGTGGACTGGTGTATTCAGTGGTAGCCTTGGCAAGGTCACACTCAATGATCAGGAATCAGGCAGGTACTTATTGTTATCACTCTATGCTTACAGGTATAGTATAGCCACAAGATCAATGGAGGGGATGATAAAAACACAAAGAGAGTTTTGTATTTTACTTAAAATGTATGAAAGATGTCACAAGGCCACACAATAATCATAAATCAACTGATCCTGACTCGGCCGGTAATTCCCACGGATATTATGCGATCACTAGAGGGCAACACTCTCCCCCTCCTCATCAAGTGTCAAGAACAGCTGATCGCAATGGCCTCTCCGCGCGAACTTTGCTTGTTTTCTAGATTCACGCGCGCGGTTTCTTTAAATTTCCAATATTACTAGAAACTCGCACACTCGATATTGGCACAAATAAACCGTATTACTCAGTTACGCTGTACTCAGGCTCAAACAGTCTTTTCTACAATCAATTCTACAATGATTCACTGTAATGGTCTTACACTGTTATTTATCCAACAATATATTATGAAATATTAACACGGGAGTTTTCAGTACTTTCTCTCGTGGGCGATAACGCAATGATTCACTGTACTCACAAATGATTATTCACTGAATGGACATAGACATATATATGGTATATAAATCAATCATCAATACATGGAAAATAAATAGTTTCTGGGCACATAGCCTAACCTCCGAATACTGGCATAATATTATATATAATTCACCACTATATGTTCATATCAAAATCTATAGAAAGATATACACAACACAGTAAATTTATCACTGGTTCCTGGTGCCTGTACACACCAATAATCAACATGAATATTACAAGTACTCTTGATAGTACTGTCTAGCACACTGGTGCTTTACCGTGACATAGGTGAGACTTGCTCACGACATATAAAATCTTCGGGCTAGATAATATAGCCAAATAATATAGCTAACTAAAGGGGAATGGGGAGGGAACTAGAACCACCTACTTCACCCTATCCTCCGATGAGAGTCGAGATGTAGCTCCTGGTCCTCGTGTCGGGAACGCCCCCACACTACACGTCGTCGTGTCCTACCAGAGCCTCTCGTCGTCCCACCGTTTAGCGCGTCGTCTCCGTGCCTCCTCACTGCAGGTCCGTCCTCCTCCTTGACTTCTTGAAGGTTGGAGTCGGTCTCCTGGCCGTCGTCTTCTCCCAGCAACGGCTGTCGCCTACGTCTCAGCTACAGTCGTTCGGTTTCCCCAAATAGTCCTCTCTTCCTCAGCTACCCAGTGGCTCTGTCAGCCACTACGCTGTCACGAACTGGTGAATTGCCACAGACGTCACGTACGTCACTGCACGGCTTCAATGCTACTGGCACAGTACCTGACTGGAGCACTTGTTGCTCAAATAACCGTCAATTCCCTCTTCTGGTTCAACACATGAACTAGGGAAGACTTCTCAGAGCACTGGCGGACTTCAGATGACGCGTAAATCCACGGGAGCGGGAAACTACTGTCCGACTGACAGGACCATCCGTCGCACGTCCAACCTCTATGACGTGTCGTGTTTGACTGCTGGCGCCAGCCCGGCGCGCTGGCCGGACCCCCTTCCTTCGTGACGTCACTTTCGCTACGGGAAGTTTTCATTGGCTCCCGGTGCCACATTGCTGTCGGTGACCAATCCGGTGCCACTGACGTCACACGGTTTTGGCGGGAGATCAGGGAAGCCAGCGCCATTTTGGCTCCCTAAAGGGCCTAAACCACAGGCCAAAATATCACTATTTCACAAATTTCTCGGCTCTCCGAGAACACTTCACTCTCTCCCATATATCAAATTGTAGCCTGCAACGTAGAGAACGCTTGGGAAAAGTAGACATGACTCTTACTGCAGGCGTGGGAGAATTATAAGGGGGGGAACTCCGTCACATACCCCTCCCCTTAAAATAAGAGTCATGTCTGTTTAGTGTATGCGGGATAGGGCATCCGCTACTACGTCGTCCTTCCCCTTTATGTGCTTGACCTTGATCCTTGTCAGACTCTCAGTGCGGGTGAGACTGGTGCCGTCCGCCCTGGACCACTTACTTTCCTCCTCCGGGAGTTCTCGGTCCCTCGGTACACTCAGACCCGTCTTCCGCTGGGTTTCTCGGGACATCGTTCCGTCCTGCTTGGCGGCTCTTCCTTCCACAGTGAAGAAAGGTCTCAGGCGGTCTGCGCGACACACCTGTTTCTCTCGGGGTCCATCCGGCTTCCCAATCTCGTACAACACTGGACCCAACCGTCGCAGCACTCGGTATGGTCTCTTGAACCGCGACCTGGTCACTCTACCTTTACCTGGCAGCACAACCAATACTTGGGATCCGATCTGAAAATCCCTCTGCGCAGCTCTCCTGTCGTACCACTTCGACATCTTACGTTGCGCCTTCTTCAGGAGTTTCCTAGCCAGTCCCTTCGCTCGAGTGAGACGTTCTTTGAACTTCTGGACATATTTAATCACCGTTCCCACGGTCGCTCCTGGTGTCCATCGTTCCTTCAGCATGGATAGCATGGCATATATAATATAGATAAATGGAAAGTAAGCCTTCTCAGGACCCACACGTCCTCCTTCGGCCTTACCAACCAATTCGGGGAACTCCTCCTGCCGTGACTCTCCGAGACGAGTGCGGTTTACCCCTGGAGAACCGGTGAGTGTCACCTGCAACTCACCATTCGGGCTACTTCCGCCCTCCACTCGTTCTCTGGGTCCTACGCAGAGGTGATCTGTTCCCAGGCTGTCAGTCGACTCCTCAGCCCCATCAGATCCACAACCTCCTGGTTCTTCGCGTTGTCTCGGTGTCTCAGTACAAACTGGGATCGCCACCGGTGCGATTCCCTTCTCGTCCCCACAGACGTTCAACTCTCCGCCTGTCTCCTTGTACTGTTCTATGCACTCTTCGCCCTTCACGAGATGCGGGAGGACGTATCCTCCACATGCGTCATTCCCCAAAATGACCTGTGCCTCCATCTTGGGCATTGATGTACAGACTCCCACCACTAGGGTCTGGCAGCCATAATCGGAATTTAAAGTTACCTGGTGTAGGGGCATCCTCACTGGGCCTCCCACAGTGGCCACCCGTGCCACCCCCACACTGGTACTTTCGTAACCCTCGGGGAACAGGGTTTCACTTACCAGGGTAAAGTCAGCCCCGGTATCTCTTAGCATCTTCACTGGGATGGGGTCTGCGACCCCCATCCTTACGGTTCCTTGACACATGAATGGGTGAACTTTCTTCTCCCCATTTAGCACGGGTTCATCCCGCACTCCCTCGGCCCTCTGGTCCTCGAACACCACTAAAGCAACGTGTCCCCGCTGCTTAAAGCGTCTGCACTCCCGCGCGACGTGTCCGGGTATTCCGCAGTTGTAGCAGCGGCCCCTCGGCGGAGACCATCCACCACCGCTCGTCTTAGCACTGCCTCCAGAGACCGTCACACCCTGTGTCTTTCCCGCCTCACTTGTCGTTTCTTTCCCTGCAGTAACAGTTCCCGAGCTCTCAGCTTGGTTCTCCCCTATCGGCTCTATAGCACCTTTTGATCCTCGGGTGTTCCAACTTGAGAGGTGGGATTTGGGAGAACTCGCTCCTGTCCTCCATCCATCCGTCCTTCTATAACTCCGATCGTTTCCGACGTATGCGGGTGGTCGGTTCTGTCCCTCTCGGCGTGGGCGTAGGGCTTCTTCTAGCATGTCGGCCCTGTCGGCTGCGGCCCTCAGGTCCTTTATGTCCGCCTCCTTTACCCTCATCCTGATCTCAGGAGGGAGCACGGACATAAACTTTTCCATGACCATTAGTTCCTTGATTTCTTCAGCCGACCCCGCTTCTTCAGAGTCCATCCACTTAAGGAACTTTCTTTCCATGTCCCTCGCCGTCTCCGCATACGATTTTCCTGGTGACCGGGTACATTCTCTAAACCTCTTCCGGTAACACTCTGGCGTGAGTTTAAAGGAACGGAGCACAGCTCGTTTTACCGCATCGTAGTTAGTGCATTCTTGGAAGTCGAGCATAGTGAAGGCTTGGCGAGCTTCCCCTGTGAGCCTTCCTTGGACCAACTCCGCCCACTCCGCCCTCGGCCACCTCTTCATAGCAGCAACTCTCTCAAAGTGATCGAAGAAACTTTCGGCTTCACTAGGCACAAAGACCGGCAGGTCTCGTTCCCTCACTCGTCGGTCTTCCTGTGGCGGGGCAGGGGCACCTAGTCCCAGTTCAGCTCGCTTCAGCTCCACCTCCTGGTTGGCTTCTATTTCCATTTGTCTCAGCCTAACTTCTTGCTCTCGTTCTTCCCTGCGTAGCTGTGCTTCTCGTTCTTGCTCTTCCCGGCGCAGCTGTGCTTCTCGCTCCTCACGCTTCGTCTGTGCTTCTCGCTCCTGTTCTTCCCGGCGCAGCTGTGCTTCTCGCTCCTGTTCTTCCCGGCGCAGCTGTGCTTCTCGCTCCTGTTCTTCCCGGCGCAGCTGTGCTTCTCGCTCCTCACGCTTCATCTGTGCTTCTCGCTCCTGTTCTTCCCGGCGCAGCTGTGCTTCTCGCTCCTCACGCTTCATCTGTGCTTCTTCTCTCCTCAGCTGCGCTTCTGCTTCTCGCTCTTCTTTACGCTGCTGCGCTTCTCGCTCTTCCTTACGCTGCTGTGCTTCTCGCTCTTCCTTGCGCTGCTGCGCTTCTAGCTGCAGCTTCATTATTTCCAGCTTAATGCTGTGCCTGCTGCCGCTGGATCCCCTGCTGCTTCCACCAATACTCAGGTGTTCACCCTCACTGGCAGGTGTTTGGGGCCGTTCCTCCCCCAAAGCTTCGTCTCGAGCCTTGAGCTGAGCCATTATCTCTAGCCTTCTTTCACCAACTCGGGCAGATTTCAGCTTTATTCCAAAATGATCCGCTATAGCCTGTAACTGTGCCTCGGTGCACTCTTCCAGCACCTGTTCGTCTCTAGAGTCAATAAACCTCGATACTTTATCATCCTCCATCTTGTGCTACGAGTGTTAACCTGCACCTGATCTCTAACACCACTGCCAAGTACCACTGCAACCTTTACTCCGATCTATATCCTGGCAAGGTCGCCAATGTTGGGGGTTTCACCTCTCTATTATTCTCTACCCTTACTCTGGGGTAAGCAATAGTTATGCTCAAGGTAACTCACCGTAGCCCTGCGGGTCTTCCCTCGATCCTCACGGCGCCACTGCACGCCAGGAGAGTCTCCCAGTCAATCTTAACGGCCTCTTATTAAGAAAGAGTGAGAACACGACTCGATCACATCGACTGTCGTGTGCCCTCCCCAACAATAGGGCTCTACGGTTAAACACAAGATCGCCAACTGGTGTTTAAGGTGGCCAGTAACACCCTCAGTGGACTGGTGTATTCAGTGGTAGCCTTGGCAAGGTCACACTCAATGATCAGGAATCAGGCAGGTACTTATTGTTATCACTCTATGCTTACAGGTATAGTATAGCCACAAGATCAATGGAGGGGATGATAAAAACACAAAGAGAGTTTTGTATTTTACTTAAAATGTATGAAAGATGTCACAAGGCCACACAATAATCATAAATCAACTGATCCTGACTCGGCCGGTAATTCCCACGGATATTATGCGATCACTAGAGGGCAACACTCTCCCCCTCCTCATCAAGTGTCAAGAACAGCTGATCGCAATGGCCTCTCCGCGCGAACTTTGCTTGTTTTCTAGATTCACGCGCGCGGTTTCTTTAAATTTCCAATATTACTAGAAACTCGCACACTCGATATTGGCACAAATAAACCGTATTACTCAGTTACGCTGTACTCAGGCTCAAACAGTCTTTTCTACAATCAATTCTACAATGATTCACTGTAATGGTCTTACACTGTTATTTATCCAACAATATATTATGAAATATTAACACGGGAGTTTTCAGTACTTTCTCTCGTGGGCGATAACGCAATGATTCACTGTACTCACAAATGATTATTCACTGAATGGACATAGACATATATATGGTATATAAATCAATCATCAATACATGGAAAATAAATAGTTTCTGGGCACATAGCCTAACCTCCGAATACTGGCATAATATTATATATAATTCACCACTATATGTTCATATCAAAATCTATAGAAAGATATACACAACACAGTAAATTTATCACTGGTTCCTGGTGCCTGTACACACCAATAATCAACATGAATATTACAAGTACTCTTGATAGTACTGTCTAGCACACTGGTGCTTTACCGTGACATAGGTGAGACTTGCTCACGACATATAAAATCTTCGGGCTAGATAATATAGCCAAATAATATAGCTAACTAAAGGGGAATGGGGAGGGAACTAGAACCACCTACTTCACCCTATCCTCCGATGAGAGTCGAGATGTAGCTCCTGGTCCTCGTGTCGGGAACGCCCCCACACTACACGTCGTCGTGTCCTACCAGAGCCTCTCGTCGTCCCACCGTTTAGCGCGTCGTCTCCGTGCCTCCTCACTGCAGGTCCGTCCTCCTCCTTGACTTCTTGAAGGTTGGAGTCGGTCTCCTGGCCGTCGTCTTCTCCCAGCAACGGCTGTCGCCTACGTCTCAGCTACAGTCGTTCGGTTTCCCCAAATTGTCCTCTCTTCCTCAGCTACCCAGTGGCTCTGTCAGCCACTACGCTGTCACGAACTGGTGAATTGCCACAGACGTCACGTACGTCACTGCACGGCTTCACTGCTACTGGCACAGTACCTGACTGGAGCACTTGTTGCTCAAATAACCGTCAATTCCCTCTTCTGGTTCAACACATGAACTAGGGAAGACTTCTCAGAGCACTGGCGGACTTCAGATGACGCGTAAATCCACGGGAGCGGGAAACTACTGTCCGACTGACAGGACCATCCGTCGCACGTCCAACCTCTATGACGTGTCGTGTTTGACTGCTGGCGCCAGCCCGGCGCGCTGGCCGGACCCCCTTCCTTCGTGACGTCACTTTCGCTACGGGAAGTTTTCATTGGCTCCCGGTGCCACATTGCTGTCGGCGACCAATCCGGTGCCACTGACGTCACACGGTTTTGGCGGGAGATCAGGGAAGCCAGCGCCATTTTGGCTCCCTAAAGGGCCTAAACCACAGGCCAAAATATCACTATTTCACAAATTTCTCGGCTCTCTGAGAACACTTCACTCTCTCCCATATATCAAATTGTAGCCTGCAACGTAGAGAACGCTTGGGAAAAGTAGACATGACTCTTACTGCAGGCGTGGGAGAATTATAAGGGGGGGAACTCCGTCACAATATATATATATATATACATATATATATATATATATAAATATATATATATATATATATATAAATATATATATATATATATATATATATATATATATATATATATATATATATATATATATATAAATATATATATATAAATATATATATATATATATATATATATATATATATATATATATATATATATATATATATATATATATATAGGGAGAGAAGAGGCCTAGGGGACGGACGTGTGGCGGAGGAGCTGCTGCCTTCTGAGCCATTACCCTGAGACATCTTGGCCTCACCGTACCAAGACTCAACCATATTCACCGTGAATACACCAAGCAGACGTGGGAGTGGCCGGAAGTGCCTACGGTGTACCATCTATGTGAAAACTTATCAAAACAGGTGGGTTGGCAGTGTGGAGTCATGGAGGCTGTAGTGAGGGGCCAGGATGGTGGGGTGAGTGAGGGGTGTTGTGTGGTCAGGAGAGAGAGGTGGGGGTTACGCGTGTGCCAAATAGTGTTTTGTGTTTTTCTTTTTTGAAAGTTTTGTTGAACAAGTTACGTTGTCAGCGATAATTGGCGCAACATATCTATCATATTGTGAGTACATCACACGTGCAGTGAGTCAGATTACAAGTGTGTGATTCATTCATTATTGTGCAGTGATATACGGGGAAATTATACCAGTGTTAGTGTTGCCCGGTCCCCCGCCACCACCCAGCGCCCAGGCCGGGAAGTACCTGCTCTCCCCCTCCTACCCACCCCACCACGCCGCCTCCCCACTCACGAGGCCACCTTGCCACCCGCCCATAGAAGCCGGGAGGCTCCCATGTGTGTCTACGGTACCCACCCACCCAATGTATACCCACATATTGTGTAGTGGGTGTATACCCACACTTTGTATAGAGGTGGTATATGTATTACCACTCACCTGAGTAGTAAGTGCCACGGCCAGCTGATCACTCCCCCAGCCTCCAACCACCGCCCACCCTCCAGTCTCCACCCGCCGTCCACCTTCCCGCCCAGCGCCCGCCCAGCGCCCGCCCAGCGCCCGCCCAGCGCCCACCCAGCGCCCGCCCAGCGCCCGCCCAGCGCCCGCCCAGCGCCCGCCCAGCGCCTGCCCATGTCGCGGCTCTCAACAGATAGCCAGGCTTCTCCAAGCCAAGATGAGCCATCAAACAGGGGTAGACAAGGTAGATGTCAGACGTGTGACCAGGTATGCTATATCCGGTTGAGTGACGATAATGTGCGCCTTCATTACCACAACGGAGCCAGGTGTTTGGGTTCTGGGCGCCCTCCCAGGGAGAACACCAATCAACAGCCCACACCGCCCGTAAGGCAAAACACCTCCCAGACCTTCATTCCCACAGAAAATTTATTAGAAGCTATCAAAGCAACATCGGCCAGAACCTTGCAACACATCCCTAAAGCAGCCCGCCCCCATGCAGCAGCCAAATTATCTGCCCTCCTGAGAAAGGTCAACGACTCTCCTGGAACGACCCAAGCATGGCACAACCTCCTAATGTTTGGCAACATATGTCTAGCCACCCCTGCAAGGAGAGACAAAACCTTAGCTGCCTCAGTCATCAAAGCTATAAATGATTTTCCCAGGGAGGACCACCAGGTGCGCCTTCCCACTCGCGCGAGAAACACTCACAGCAGGAAGAGCAACAGTGGCATATCCGAGACATCAAAAATCAGAACATCAGTCACCAAGAAAATAGAAGAAGGAAACACTATTGGCGCAATACGAGTCATCACCAGTGAGGACTCAATTGCCGACAGAGATGTCGCAACAGCTCAAGCCCTAAGGGAGAAACACCCACCCAGGGCTCCGCGTGAAGACGACATTGTACAAGTGGGGGCTACCGGAGCAGAACCTCTCTGGGTGGTTGAATCTGTGGTCCATAAAGCAGCCATGTCCTTCCCTACAGGATCAGCAGGTGGGTTCACAGGACTAAAACCCAACCACCTCAAGCAAATGCTCAACCCTGCACTGGGTGACATTGCAAAGAACCTCTTGGTGGAACTAACCAGATTCACCAACACATGTCTAGCTGGCAACATACCAGCGTCCATAAGACCTATCTTTTTTGTAGCATCTCTCTGTGCTCTAAAGAAAAAGGATGGAGGGATCAGGCCAATAGCTGTGGGCAATTCTCTCCGGCGTCTCGTCGCAAAGGCAGCTGCAAGAACAGTTAGTGATGCAGCGGCCAACATGCTGAAGCCAAAACAGCTCGAGTTTGGCATTCCACAAGGGTGTGAGGCGGCAGCCCATGCAGCTCGAGCCTTCATCGCCAACATCACAGACGAAAAGGCCCTTATCAAGCTAGATTTAAAAAATGCCTTCAATTTGGTGTGGAGGGATGCTGTACTCCGTGCGGTTCATAGTCATTTCCCTTCCCTCTACCCTTTTGTACATTCATGCTACAGTATGGATCTTAAGCTACTTTTTGGCGAACATGAAATTGACTCGCGAGAAGGCGTCCAACAGGGTGACCCCCTTGCTCCTCTCCTTTTCTGCTTAGTCATCAAACAAGTCACAGAGGTCCTGTCCAGCGAGCTTAACATCTGGTTCTTGGATGATGGTACCCTAGCTGGTTCCCAAGACTCCCTCCTGGAGGACATCAGAAAAATCCAGGAGCAAGGTGCAGTATTAGGCCTCACCCTGAACCCTTCTAAATGTGAAATAATATGTTCCAACCAGGGCATCGTAGAGAGAATAGAGGGTCTTCTGCCAAATATCCATAAAACTAAACCTGAAGACAGCACACTCCTAGGAGCTCCCCTGGGGTTGAAAGCCATCGATGAGGTCCTTGATAAGAAAATCGCCGACCTTAAGAGGATGGATGGGAGGATTGAGGATATTGATGCTCATGATGCACTCTACCTCATCACCAGATGTCTGTCCCTCCCCAGGTTAACCTACTTTCTGAGGTGTTCACCATCTTACAGTAGCCAAAAACTAAGTGAGTATGACCGGTTACTGAAATCAATGCTAGAAAAAGCCCTTAACCTCTCTCTCGATGACCTACAGTGGAAACAAGCCTCTCTTCCCGTAAGACTTGGGGGCCTCGGAGTTCGAACAGCAACGCAAATCGCTGTTCCAGCCTTCCTGTCCTCCTTATCAGCATCAGACGACCTTGTGAAGGAAATTCTACCTGCCCACTTACATCAGCTGGCAGGTGTACATGATCCCAATTTTACACGCTGTGCCACAGAGTGGGCCTCTCGTGCAGGCCAATCACCTGAACCACCATCCCCAAAAGCCCACAAGCAATCCAGCTGGGATGGTCCCATTGTAGACCAAGTTGCTGCAGAGTTCCTGGGTGCTGCAACAACACAACACGACATTGCTCGCCTCACAGCAGTAGCAGCACCACATGCAGGGGATTTCCTGTTAGCAACCCCAATGTCGGCAACTGGCACGCGTCTCACACCACACGCCCTCCGAATTGCTGTGGCCCTCCGCCTTGCAGCCCCAATCCACACCAGATATAGGTGTATTTGCGGCGAGGTGGTGGCTGACAGGTACGGCCATCATGGCCTACTCTGCCAAAGCACAGGGGGATGGCACTCGAGGCACAGTGAAGTTAACGAGATCATCAAGAGGAGCCTCACCACAGCTGGATGCCCAGCTGAAAGAGAGCCCCGTTACCTAACGCCCCGTAACTCTGATACTCTTATTGGTCACCCGGATGGTATCAGAGT